>NW_023270839.1:40678901-40753866 GCF_011800145.1 Mirounga leonina
GGAGAGGGAGAAGCAGGCTTCCCTCTCCCACTCCCCCTGCTTGTGTTCCTGCTCTCGCTATCTCTCTCTCTGTCAAATTAAAAAAAAAAAAAATCTTTAAAAAAAAAAAAAAAGAAAAGAAACTAGAAGAAGGCTGTGGCGTGGACGAGGGGTCCCAGGGATGTTGCAGGGTCGTAAGCTGGGTGGGATAATACATATAATCAGATTCCTATTTTGAAAAGACGATAGGCCATGGAGAAGAGGCTGTCACTTCAGTTCATGTGAGAGGTGCTGGTAACTTAGAGATGGAAAGAGATATTTCCAATGGCATCTTAATAGGTAAAAGTCTGTAGAACTTTCTCAGTCTTTAACGCCGAGAATGGAAAACATGTCCGTGCAGAATTTGTGCAGGAATGTTCATTGCAACTGTATTCCTAATAGCCCCCAAAATGGCAGTGGACCCAAATGTCCATCACCTGATAATGGTTACACAAAATGTACTTTACCCATACAATGGAATACTATCCAGCCATAACAGGAATGAAACACATATGCTATAACATGAAAACATTATGCTGAGTGAAAGAAGCCAGCCACACAAAGAAGTCGTTTTTGTATGATTCCATTTATATGAAATGCCTGAAATAGGTAAATCCTAGAGATAGAGAATAGACTAGTGGTTGCCAGGGTCAGGGGAATGTGGAATAACTGCTTAATGGATCTAGGTTTCTTTTTGGGGTGATAAAATGTCTGGACTTAGTGGTGATGGTTGCATAACTCTGTGACTATACAAAATGCTATTGAATTGTATATTTTAAAAGGATAATTTGAGGGGCGCCTGGGTGGCTCAGTTGGTTAAGCGACTGCCTTCGGCTCAGGTCATGATCCTGGAGTCCCAGGATCGAGTCCCGCATCGGGCTCCCTGCTCGGCGGGGAGTCTGCTTCTACCTCTGCCTCTCCCTGTGCTCTTGCTTGCTCTCTCTCTCTGTCAAATGAATAAATAAAATCTTAAAAAAAAAAAAATAAGTTGTAGGGCGCCTGGGTGGCTCAGTTGGTTAAGCGACTGCCTTCGGCTCAGGTCATGATCCTGGAGTCCCGGGGTCGAGTCCCGCATTGGGCTCCCTGCTCAGCAGGGAGTCTACTTCTCCCTCTGACCCTCCTCCCTCTCATGCTCTCTGTCTCTCATTCTCTCTCTCGCAAATAAATAAAATCTTAAAAAAAAATAAAAAAAAATAAAAGGATAATTTGAGGGGCGCCTGGGTGGCTCGGTCGGTTAAGCGACTGCCTTTGGCTCAAGTCATGATTCCAGGGTCTTGGGATCAAGTCCCGCATCAGGCGCCCTGCTCCGTGGGGAAGCCTGCTTCTCCCTCTCGCTCTGTCTTCCATTCCCCCCTCCCCGCCACTTGTGCTTTCTCTCTCTCTCTCAAATAAATAAAATCTTTAAAAAGGGGGAGGGATAATTTTATGGCATATGAATTATATCTCAGTTAAGCTGTTATTTTAAAAAAAAACCCATAAAACTTGGTAATGGAGTTAGATGTGTAAGGGGAGGGAGAAGGTGGTGTCAAGGCTAACACCAAGGTTTCTGGTTTACATAACTGGATAGAGAGAGCGAGCGCTGGAGGAGGTCCAGAGGGGTGGAGCTAGAGGTCATGAGTTTGAGGTTGTCTTTTTGAGGCTTCCAAATGGCAGTGCAGTTAGAGGGCATTCAGATGGTCCAAAATATACTCCATTGAAAATGTTTTAAAAGTACCATCTAGGGGCACCTGGGTGGCTCAGTCATTGGGCGTCTGCCTTCGGCTCAGGTCATGATCCCAGGGTCCTGGGATCGAGCCCCACATCAGGCTCCCTGCTCAGCGGGAAGCCTGCTTCTCCCTCTCCCACTCCCCCTGCTTGTGTTCCCTCTCTCGCTATCTCTCTCACTGTCAAGTAAATAAATAAAATCTTAAAAAAAAAAGTACCATCTAGGGGCATCTGACTGGCTCCGTCAGTAGAGCATGTGACTCTTGATCTCCAGGTCATGAGTTCAGGCCCCACACTGGGTGTACAGCTTACTTAAAAAAAAAAAAAAAAAAAAAAAGATACACCTAATATAAAGGAAAACACAAACTTTTAAAATTCTTGTGGAAAACTCAAGGACCTCTGAAAGTAAGTCTACCTAAGACACCCTAGCCGGGTTCTGCAAAAACTGGTTGAAGAAACACAGTATTGTACGTCTGCTGACTGGTTGTGGGATGCCCGCTTCTGATCCCCCAAGAATACAGTCAGCAGGGAGAGGGGATGTGGCATCTGTAGGTAAACTCACCATTGAGGGAAAATAGTACAAAAATCAATCTAAGGAAAGTAAACGTAGCCGTACCTGTAAGAAATTGAACTGTTTAAATAATAGAGATTTGGGGGAATGCTTAAGCCAGGCCAGGAAAACTAGGGTTCTTCTGTAAGACTGGAATTTTTAAAACTTCAGATCATTTTATTGTACTTGATTCTCTGAAACTGCTGTTCTCCTGTCATCCAGGCCAAACTTGTTGAAGGCGCCGTGATGCTCTTTGCCGGCTCCGGGCAGGATACTCATATATCTAACCCCATCGTACGCACCGCCAGCCCTGACTGGCAAAAATATGACTATATTGTATGTATGCCCTATTAAATTACAACCATAAGCCCACATGCCTACAGGACAACCCTACTGTCACACTCCGAGTGATTCACTCTTTCCTGCTTTCCCCATTAATATTCTTGTGCCATTTGTTCATCCATCTTATCCGGCTGATAGGTAGCTGATAAATGGAAGCATGCACGGCAAGTCTAATAAGGAAAATATATGGGAGCGAAACTTTAAATTGAGAACATTCTTTTTGTTAAGTTGCATATTTTGCTGTGTCGTCCCTCTAATTTGGTGGTAAACGCCCTGGGTCTGACTTGTGGAACATCAGTACCTGGGGGAGTTCAGGGCTGGAGAATCCCAGGGTCCAGAGTGTAGGTGTCATAACAAATCCAAGGATGTGTACAGAGCCTGGCAGAACAGTCACAGGGTTCTGCTAATGTCCGGGTGGGTCCTGACACACTGCTGGCTTGTATTTGGATCACTGTTGTCACAAGGAGTTGTGAGTTCACTTATGCATTTGGGAAACATTTATCAGGCACGTGAACTGCTCTCCTGAATTTTCTGTCCCCCTCTGCTCCCTTGGGTGCTTTGTCTCACTGACTCTCGTTCATCCCTCTCTCAGGTGTCACCTCTTCCCAGAGGCCTTCCCCGGCCCTGCCATGTTCTTGTCACACCCTGCACTTTTCCCCTTCATGGCACTTCTCCCACTGAAATGGGTGGTGGTTCTGGGGTTTTTTGGGTTTTTTTTAAGATTTTATTTATTTATTTATTTGAGAGAGAGAATGAGAGACAGCACGAGAGGGAAGAGGGTCAGAGGGAGGAGCAGACCCCCAGCTGAGCAGGGAGCCCAATGCAGGACCCGATCCTGGGACTCCAGGATCATGACCTGAGCCAAAGGCAGTCACTTAACCAACTGAGCCATCTAGGCGCCCTTTTTTTTGTTTTATTTTGTTTGGCCACTTAGCCTAGCCATTTTTTAAAATTGTGGTGAATGTATATAGCATAAGATTTACCATTTTAACCATTTTTAAGTGTAAAGGTCAGTGACATTGAGCACATACATTCACATTTCGTGCAACCATCACCACCATCCTCTCCAGAACTTTCCTCCATCCCCCTAAATTGAAGCTCTACACCCATTGAACACTATACCCATTTCCCCCTCCCCCAAGCCCCTGGCAACAACCATCCTACTCTCTGTCTCTATGAATTTAACTAAATACCTCATGTAAGTGGAATCATACAGTGTTTGTCCTTTTGTGTCTGGCTTATTTCACTTAGCATAATGTCTTCAAGCTTTATCCATGGTTTTTTAAGATTTTATTAATTTATTTCAGAGAGAGAGAGAGAGAGGGAGCATGGAAACACAAGCAGGGGGAGGGGCAGAGGGAGAGGGAGAAGCAGGCTTCCCGCGGAGCAGGGAGCCCGATGTGGGGCTCGATCCCAGGACCCTAAGATCATGACCTGAGCCAAAGGCAGACGCTTAACCACCTGAGCCACCCACGTGCCCCAAGGTTTATCCATGTTGTAGCATGTGTCAGAACTTCCTTTTTTAAGACTGAATAATATTCCTTTGTAGGTATACACCACATTTTGTTCATCCATCTGTTGTTGGACACTTAGATTGCTTCTTGGTTACCTTTGGCTATTGTGAAGAATCGTGCCATGAACATTGGTATAAGAATATCTTTGAGACCCTGTCTTCAGTTCTTTGGGGTATATGCCCAGAAATGCAGTTGCTGGGTCATGTGGTAGTTCTTGTTGGTTTTTTTTTTTTTAATTTTTGGTAGTTCTTGTTTTAATTTTTTTGAGGACTGGCTGATTCTGTCATGTTCACCGTGAGCAGGGTGCTGTGGATGAAGAGATGTCTAGATGGTGTCATCTGAGGGCATTCAGTGGAGCAAAAGACCCAGCACATAGAAGGAATGCAGCAAATGTTTGCTAAATGAAGGATGCTTAATACAGAAGAAAACTAACAAACAAATGAGTGCACTAAGTTCAGGTGCTTTTTTAGGGGTCTAGTAAATGTGATGGTCGATAAAGGGAGCAAAAACTATGGAAGATAAGATCAGGAAAAATAGGCAATATTTTTTTTCAGTGTTTTCTCTGAAATAATTACAGTTGTTTATGAAGTCTCTTCTAAAATCCTTTATTGCTTAAGAAATAAGTGCTCATTTTAAAAAATTCATGCATTACAGAAATGTGTAAAGCAGAAAGTGAAAGTCTTCACCTTACCACTGCGCAGGGATGGTGGCTGTAAGCGGGGTGGTGTAGACTCTCCTATGCATATTGTAAGACGTTTTATTTATTTCTTTTAAAGATTTTATTTATTTATTTGAGAGAGCGAGAGAGAGCATGAGCGGGGGGAGAGGGGAGAAGTAGGCTGCCTGCTGATCAGGGAGGCTGATGCAGGGCTCGATCCCAGGACCCTGGGATCATGACCTGAACCGACCCAGCCACCCAGGCGCCCCTCTAAGAGGTTTTAAAACTGACTTTAAATCTCTCTTTGTGAAGGTGGGAAAATTACGAATTATATGTTCTAAGCATTTCTGAGTTGGGGGGCGGGGCAGCCTTTGTTTGTACAAGTGGGATGCTGTTAAGGAAAGCTGCCATTCACAGACATGAAACTAAATCCTTTTGTTTATTATGAAATTGTAGAAGTGCTATTACTTGATGATTCTTTTAAAAATAGCTCAAAATTATAATTACTAAGAAAATAAAATCAGTGTTTCTTGTTTTCTGATTAAGTGTTAAGACGACACAGATATTGGTGATTAGCATTTATTTAAAGACGAGAAGTTGGAGAGTTCTGCCTTTGCTTTAATGAAAAGACTCTTTTTTTTTTTTAATCCACGGCAGCGGGCTGGAGGTGGGAATGGAAGGGCACAAGTTTTATATTAAAACACATGTTAAATGCCAGTCATCTGCCTTGGATAATTTATATGTTAATGTAACATCTGGTTTAATATCAGTCCATTTTTAAATAAACAATTGGCTTCCTTTAAGATAACTGTGAACATTTTCTGTATTTCATATTACCTAGACTATTGAAAGGCACCTTCTTAAAAAAGAAAAGAAGAGCATTGTCTTAGAAACTGACCCATGTGCGGCCACGTATTTGATGTGAGACTTTGGCTAGCATTACTGGAAGGATCTCCTGATGGGAGAAACCTTAAGGAGAAACCTTCATCTGTGTCTGACAGATGAAGCTAGCCCTCATTCGCGTAAGTGAGGCGGCTGCATAAATAAAATTCACAGATAAATCCCCAAACTTACTTCCTTTACATGTCCTTTTCCAGGCTTCCAGCAAAAAGTAAAATGTACTCATGCCTAATGCCATTTATAGAACAAAGTGAGGCACGAAAATAAAGTGCTAACCTCTGCTTGCCTCTGGTCCTGCCTGAGCCTTTGAAGAGGGGGCTGTGCGGGGCAGGGCCATATAATTCCGTAATAAATGGCCAGAAGTCTAGAAGGGGAAAGGGCGGGGTGATCGATCCACACGCTAATGAATGAGGTGCTGCCTGAGCACATTCTAGCAGGCGAAATTGAGAAACAACAGCCCAATAGTACTATGCGCTCCAAGGCCGATATAAATAAGTGTTTCTTGGGTTTTAAATAATCAGTCTTTTGTCTTAAAATGCCTCATCTTCTTTGATCCTTAGCAAGAGCTAGCAGTAGATGAGAGCCTGCTATGTCAGATTTATTTTTCTCCTCTGTGTCCCAGACAGTATAACAAATTGCGAAATCTCCTGAAGGATGCACGTCATGATTGCATTCTCTTTGCTAATGAATTCCAGCAGCACTGCTATCTTCCTCGAGAAAGAGGAGAATCCATGGAAAAGTGGCAGACCAGGTATGGCTGGGCGTTGGCCTGACTCTCTTTACTTTCTTTACCACTGGTTATCCGGGAGTTGATCAAAGTAGGATGCTAGAATAAACCGGCAGTTATTCTGGAACTATGATTAATACTGAAATGCTTAATGCGTCACTATTTTAGATACATTGTTTAAATACATGTATGTTTTAGAAATTGTCATAAGGGAGCCACAGATACTCAGAGTGAGTCAGCTGGCGTTTAATGCTCGTGGGGGGCGGGGAAGGTCCACTTTTAAGCTAAGATCATCTCAGTTTTTCTGGTATAGGTTGCTCTGATATCCCAACCAGTCTTGTTAAACTGAAACTGGTAGGTTAATTCTGGTAAAGCTGTTTTAGGAAGTATGGTGTCACCGTTTAGATCCGCCTAAAAGCAGAGCCTGAAGCAAGGAGTTGGGTGTGGGTTGTTGATGTGGGGGGCAATTCCCTGAAACAGGAGTGAGGAAGTGCAGGGCGTAAGACAGGAGGAGGGAAAGCAGTTAAAGATGTGTTACTGCTGTGGGAAACTGAGGCTCAGTCCTATTGGGAATCTCTGAGAAGCTGCACAGTATGTGCCTCAGAAGTTGTCTGGAAGGGCGGAGGCGAGGGTGGTAAAAGACTTTGGCCTTTAGCTGAGGGTCATTCTGCAGGGGTGATGACTCTACTCAGCGGGCCTGGGGTGGGATGGGAGTGCCGCCCAACTGCAACCGAAGTCAGAGGTGGGCCTGGGGCGCAGGTGCTGGGCCCCCATAGCCTCTGCTCTGCTCTTCTGCAGAGAGCCAAGGAGATCTTAAGCTCTCAAATGTCTTATCCATACAAAACATTTAAATCGTCTTTTTCCTTGTATTTCTTTGTCTATATAGCCATTAAATATTTAAATTCTCTAAAGTAAAATAAGCACTGATGCATACTGAGCCCTTAATTATAGTCCAAAGTTCCCACAGGGCCCAATACCAGAAAGGGAAAGCAAATTTTTCTCTAGATTAGGTCACACGTGAGTACTTAGAATGATCATACTGCCTAACTACACAGGCTCGTACAGTTTATGCTGGCTAATTTTTTTTTTAAGGACTTTATTTATTTGTCAGAGAGAGAACACAAGCAGGGGGAGCGGCAGGCAGAGAGAGAAGCAGGCTCCCTGCTGAGCAGGGAGCCCGATGCAGGGCTCGATCCCAGGACCCTGGGATCATGACCTGAGCCAAAGGCAGACGCTTAACTGACTGAGCCACTCAGGTGTCCCTGGCTGAAATTTTTTTTGACCTAAAACTGAAGGAACCTTACCTAGCATCTTACTTTGCAGAAAGGAGAACAGATGCCTACAGATACCGGCTGTCCTGAGTTTATACACATCACTGGAAACATCCAGCCTCGAACACACGTCTTCAGATCTAGGCTGTGTTTTCCAATTCCGGCTCTTTTCAGGAAGATTTCCAGATATTTCATGTGATTCCATAGCAGACCTTATTAGATTATGATCTTCAGCTATTTGCAGCCTAGTTTTGCTCTTAGCCAGACTTGGTTCGTCGTCTTTTCAACCGCACAAGCTTAGCTAGTCACCCGTGCGGTGCTGTGTGTCACAGCGTGCCAACTAAAAGGTAGGAAAAGAGCCTCCTGGTTTCCAGGCCATATCAAGAAATGAAAGAGGTTGCTGTGGCAGTTGGATGTCTTCAGGGAGAAGAGATGTCAGGTGCTTTCTGATTCATCTTTGTGTCCCCCAGAGTGCCGAACCCAGGGTGTACTTATAATAGGTGCTCGGGAATTAGTTGTTGAATGAACGAACGGTTGTCTGCATCGACTGAAGGGGAACAGGTTAAGAGCCAAGGGTGAGGCTCGAAACAGCAGCTTGTCTTGGGAGGGCTCACGTGCCCTTTGCTTTTCCAGGAGCATATACAATGCAGCCGTGTGGTACTTTCACCACTGCCAGGATAGGATGCCAATCGTTATGGTGACAGAAGACAAAGAGGCGATTCAGCAGTATGGAAGTGAGACAGAAGGAGTGTTTGTGATTTCTTTCAAGGTACTTCCATCTGTTGTGTCCATGAGTGTGTGTGTGTGTGTGTGTGTGTGTGTGTGTGTTCACTTACTCAGTGGTGCCCATAATGCTCTCGGGCCCAGTGGCAGTACAGAAAAGGGAAAATAACGAGTGAAGGAAGACTTCAACCAACGAGTTCCATGTCTTTGTTTCTCTCCAACTAAGCAATCTTGACCCCAGCAAATTTGGGCAAACTCCCTGTGACCGTAAGACCCACAGCATCTGAGACGTCAGCCCAGTAAGCCCCCTGTTGACCGAGAACTTGTCCATAGTTCTAACAGTAACAATATTAGGAGTGATGATGGTGAGATGAGGTTGGATCTTATAAAACTGCCAATATTCTCTTGTTTTGGACCTACAAAATGGCAGTTTTACATGGTTTCACCTAATAGTAATCGCCAACACTCATCTTTGCCAGGCACCGTTCTAAGTGGATTATTTCATTTAATTCTTGCAACAGGCCCACGAGGTAGATGTTATTGTCCATATTTTATTGACGAGGAAACGAAAGCACAGAAAGGCGAAGCAACTCGCACAAAGTCACACAGGTAGCAAGTGGTGGGACTAGGATTAGAACCCCGGAACTCTGACTCCAAAGCTCTTACCCACCCTGCTCTGCTGCCTCTCAAATTATTTTTCTGAGCACCCACGCAACATAGTTTTGAAGGCCAGCCTTGTTTTTCTGCTGTTGCTAGCTCTTCCCCACCTACGAATGTGCACCGGGGTTAGTAGGGATAGAGGAAGGGGTGAGGAGTGCTGGAGGAGAGCTGTCAGCTTGGTGTCCAGATCACAGACAGGAGCAGCGTTATTGGGGACCGTTCCTTGGGCTGTGTTGGCAACACAGTTCTCCTGGTTTGGGGGGGACCCTTTGAGAAAGTGGGATGGCTGTTAACCTCCCAATAGATTACTGATCTCGTGTGTCTGCCCCGTTGGCCAATCAAGTTCCCACGGTTGGTGTCCATTTTTTGATTCAGAACCTTGAATGAGACCCTCCATTACCCCTGTCTGTTCACAGAAAGTCAAATTGGATTTTGAATTGTAGATGCTATAAGAGTTCCCAGGTGCTTGTATTGCTAAAGATTTGCCAATAGAATTTTCTTGGCCCTGCTATAACAAAGTGTTCTAGCGTGCCAGAGAATTCCGGGGGCGCTGGATATTAATGATGGTGTCACTTGCTTTTTCTCTTGCTATACATCATGTCTTGTTCCTGCAGAGGACAGCTGACTAAAATTACATTTTTCTACTTTTTGTTAAAATTAGTTTTCTTTGTAGTCCAGTCCTAGAGTGCCATTTTATTGTGTATAGTGTCTCCTAAGCAAACTGTGTAACCGAGGGCTTCATAGAGGTGAATGATAGCAGGAAAAAGGAGACACTTGTGGAGTTCAGATGAGAAGGAAGGCCAGAATTTCCTGTGGGGACTTGAAGTGAGCTGGGAAGAGGGGAGACAAATCCTCGCGAAGAGGCGGTTCATAGTGGCAAAAGCCTGGTGGTGGCAAGTGACCATGGAGTCGGGGTACTGAGTCAGCACAGACAGAACTTCTCGAAGGACTCGGGAAAGAAAGGAAGTGATCTGAACAGGTCCCTGAAGTCAGTGGAAGAAATGCTGGCGTTGGCAAGAAGGAAAATGTGTTTTCTTTTTAATTTGAGGAAAGAGAATGTGCTAGACTCTACCTTAGACTTCAAGTTGAGTTAAAAACACCCGTAAAACTGATGTTATTCAGTGAGGGCCAACTGTTTGAGGGAGTGTGCTCTGGACATAGCACAGCCGGCCTCAACACTCCGTCGTCCTCTTGCGGGTGGTGCTGGGTGTTTGGTCTAGGGTCTCTCTGACGGAATTGCCCCCAAAAAATTGCACCAAAAGGTGCAATAACAGTAAGTCCACATGGAGGGGACCCTGACCACTTGTTTCAAAGTCACATTTTGTACCAGGTCATCACACTAATAGCAACGTCTACATGAGGAATGTTACCACATCCGTGGACGGTCCCCAAGACTCTGGGAGCTTAGGAGAGGAAGGCCTCAGAAGAACAGAAAACCTTTACTTTGCCCCTCTCTGCTTATTTGACATAGCCAGTGGTCGGGGGGAGAGGGAGGGAGGAGACGTTTCCACAGACACTTCCCTCCTTGCCATTTTTACGTGCTTATTTAAGTTTCTTAGAAATTTCAAACGTGGGGCGCCTGGGTGGCTCAGTCGGCTAAGCGGCTGCCTTCGGCTCAGGTCATGATCCCAGGGTCCTGGGATCGAGCCCCGCTTCGGGCTCCCTGCTCAGCGGGAAGCCTGCTTCTCCCTCTCCCTCTGCCTGCCACTCTGCCTACTTGTGCTGTCTCTCTATCTCTCTGTCAAATAAATAAATAAAATCTTTAAAAAAAAAAAATTTCAAACGTTTCGAGATGAAAAAAACAAAACAAAGAAAAAGCAAGACGAGAATGCACACAGAAGAGCTCTTCTCTCCATTCACTGCAGGCCATTGTCTGCAGCAATGAGATGCAGGTGAAGACAGGCAGAAGGACAGGGGCGTGCGTGCGTGCGTGCAGCGGCTGGGGGAGAGCAGGAGGAGATTCGAAAGTGCCAGTAAGCATTCCATGGTAGGAAGGGCCTCCCTAGGGTAATTCGGCCCAGCTTCAGGGCAGAGTGAGATGGTAGAAAACCAGCCAGTAATGTGAGGCTTGGGGAGGTAAGGCTCGCTGAGCGCCTCCTCCAAACCGCGTGCCCACAGTTCCCGTGCAGGACTTTTGGTGATACTCCCGCAAGGAAGCACCATTATCCTCTGACCACGTTTCTCTTGTGCCTTCATCAAATGCAGAATTACCTGGACAATTTTTGGCCCGACTTAAAGGCCGCCCACGAGCTCTGTGACTCTATCCTTCAGTCTCGACGGGAAAGAGAGAATGAGAGTCAGGAGAGCCACGGGAAGGAGTACGCAGAACATCTTCCCCTGGAAGTGTTAGAAGCCGGCATTAAGTCTGGTCGCTACATCCAGGTGAGGGTGGTCATGAAGCATTGGTGATGGCACCAGCCGGCATGTTTTCTTCTCTGCTTTACTGGCCTGTCACGGGCCTTTAATTTCAAAGGCCGTAAATAAAATGGGCATGAGTAAGCCAGGGCTGTCCGTGTTAAAGATGATTTGAGAGTTGTTCTTCCTGTGGACACCTTGCTCTCTGGTTTGGTGCTACTCTGTCTTCTTAATCGGGTTACATATTGAGCATCACGCAAGTAGTCTTATAAATGCCTCCACCTCTCTGGGAAAGAGAAGATATTTTTGAATCAAGGTATGGAGATCTGACAAAATTGTGAAATTAGTGAAATTTGGCTTCTTCACTCTTTTGTAATTTTCCTGCACCATTCAAGGGGTCTTTTGTGGTCCTTCAGGACCCAGAACCCAGAAGCTGTCAAGCTATCTTGAGAAGGAATCAGATAAAATTATTATTCAGATTTAACAGTTTGATGTGTCTGTGCACGCACGTTTTATCACATCAGTAGATTTGTGTATCCATCACCACTATCAAGGTACAGAAGTGTTCCATCGGGAATTTTACATTTTTGACAAGCAGCTCAGACAGTTTTTATGCAGGTCAAAGTTTGAGAATACCATGCTGAAGTCCCTCCCTAAAGTGTGGGTATTCTTTTTTTTTAAAGATTTTATTTATTTATTTGACAGAGAGAGACACAGCGAGAGAGGGAACACAAGCAGGGGGAGTGGGAGAGGGAGAAGCAGGCTTCCCACTGAGCAGGGAACCCGATGTGGGGCTCGATCCCAGGACCCTGGGATCATGACCTGAGCCAAAGGCAGACGCCTAACAACCGAGCCACCCAGGTGCCCCTAAAGTGTGGGTATTTTAATTATTATTATTATTATTAAGAGAGCGTAGGGGTGGGGCAGGGGCAGGCAGAGAGAGAGGGTAAGCGAGAATTGTGAGCAGGCTCCATGCCCAACAGGAAATCAAGGGTCAGATGCTTAACCAATTGAGCCACCCAGGTGCCCCTAAAGTATGGGTATTTTAAATGAATATGCCTTGAGGGGCGCCTCAGTGGCTCAGTCGGTTGAGCGTCTGCCTTTGGCTCAGGTCGTGATCCCAGGGTCCTGGGATCGAGCCCCGCATCAGGCTCCCTGCTCAGTGGGGAGCCTGCTTCTCCCTCACCCACTCCCCCTGCTTGTGTTCCCTCTCTCGCTGTGTCTCTCTCTGTCAAATAAATAAATAAAATCTTTAAAAATAAATTAAATAAATAAATAAATGAGTATGCCTTGAGTGGCTAATGCTTCCAACTTGCTAGTAAAGTTTACGGCATTCCAGGGAGGATATTTGAGGAAGAAGATTTTTTAAAGACCACTCATCACTTAGCTAAGATAGATCCTGGCACTTTCAACACCTGGTGTAGCCAAGAATAGTTCAAAATGATGGTATGTTCTCTGGAGAAAAGAAACCTTGGTGATGAATATTTTTCCTAAAGGAAGGGATCCTAGACCTTAAAAGAATATTTTGGGGATATTTTCATAGACCTTTTAAAAACTGTACCTTTGGAGGCAAAGTGGACAGAAATTTTTCAGTTGATTTTTGTTGTGATTTCAGGGAATCCTGAATGTCAACAAACACAGGGCACAAATAGAAGCTTTCGTTCGACTTCAAGGAGCCAGCTGTAAAGATTCAGGTTCAGTATAAGCCTTACCTAAATTTCCATACCACATCTTTATTATGAAATTACACAGTAAAGAAAGCAAAGCTGAAACTGTCGCGTTGAATATGCCAGTCAGATTACCCCCACTCTGGGTGTGCAGGATCCCGGATTGGTGATTTCCCCCCTTGCGTTTTATCTGATTTTATTGCAATCAGTTTTTAAAATTGAGAACAGCTAAATTTTATTGAGTATCCACTCTACCTCAGGTACTGTTCTAAGCACTAAATGTAGATATCATCATTGTTTTCCCCCTTTTCTTCGTGAGGATACACAAGGTTACAGGTGAGGAAGGTGTCATACAGAGAAGCAAAGTAACTCGCCCGAGTTCACACATCTGGTGAGCAGTGGGGCTGAGTCTCCTTCGGAGGCAGTTTGGCTGCGATTTTAAGACACTGCCCTGTGCAGCCTTACTGGAATAATTTTAAAAGTGATAAAAATGAAGATGATGTGTAAATAAGCTGTATCATAACAGAGTGTAGCTCTTAGGTCTTCAGTGGCAGGGAGCAAAACACCCTGGAAGTCGAGGGAACGTGGCTGGATGGAAGGAGAAGGAGAATTTCTCCCGCTGTCTGCTGCTCGGGGGTCTGGCGGGATCCGTGGTTCATCGGCCCGCTCACCACTCCCTGGCTGCGTGGCCCCTGACGGCATGTGACACAATTCCAGCATGGGCTTACGTAGGCGGGTGCAGGGAGCGGCCACCTGCTATAAATATGGGCAGAGTTTGATCTCCCCTTTGAAGGAGGAAGCTTTTCTCTGCAGGGCCACTGATTAGATGTCCAATGCATTATGTGTGGCATTCCCCTGCGGCTTTATGGGGTTTCCATGTGCCCGCCCAAACAGGTTTAGTCAGTGACATCCTCATCCACGGGATGAAGGCTCGAAACCGCTCGATCCATGGAGACGTGGTAGTCGTGGAATTGCTCCCTAGAAACGAATGGAAAGGAAGAACGGCCGCCCTGTGTGAGAATGACAGTGAGGACAAGGCCTTGGGAGACCCCCCGAGTGAGCCCATGCCCACAGGTGAGCCCGCTGGCAGGCCTCCCTGTTTCCGGTTTTCCCGTGGGAAGTTTATTTGTCCTGTCTGTAACGATCCAGAAATGCTACAGTTATTAAGGTTCATTATCGTTTCCTTTCCTCCATTACCCATTGCCCCTCTCTGCAGATTGATGTTATTCTCCTCAGCATCCAAATATGCCGTCATATCTCCCATCCTAGAACAGAACAAAACCCCAAATCCTCTCAAGTCCCACATCCCCTCCGGCTCCTGCCCTTTTCTCTGCTTTAGTGTACGACGAGACTCAGTGAAACCCCTAACCCTGCGTTCTCTCAGCTTCCTCTCTACCCACTGTCTCCCGAAGCCGCTACATTCAGCCGCCCACACCCGCAGAAACCCTTGACCTGACCTTTTGTCAAGGGCACCAGTGACAGCATTGCCTGTAGCCCTGGGCGCCTGTAACCCTCGGCAGCATTTGGCCAACAGATCACTGCCTCATCTTGGGCTTCTGGGTGCTTCGCCTCCCCTGCTGGGTGCTCCTTCTCGGTCCCTTTGCTTGAGCTTCTCCATCTTAACGGACCTCCGGGAGGCACCTGGCCTCCTCGCGGAATGTCCTTCAGTCCTCTCGCTCTGTTTCTCCAGCCCAGACCCCCTGCTCAGCCTCCAGTGTGGTCTCCTCAGTTGTCCATGTGGCATCTTCCCCTGAATGTCCGATGGGCACCTCCCACTTAGCATGCCTAATAACAAACTCCTGATTTCTACCCCCAAACCTGCTCCTCCCCGAGTCTTCCCCCTCTCAATAAATGGCAGGTTCATTCTGTACGTGGTCAACCCAAAGGCCCTGGGATTTACCCTCCACTTTTTCTGTCACTCATCAGCAAGGCCTGGCAGGCTCTGCCCTCTGTGTGGCCTGTCCCGCACCCCGCCGCTCCTCTCCTGACCGGGTCCGCGAGAACCCCTTGACGTGGCCATCCCAGCCACTGCCTCACTGGTCTCCCTGCTCCCCCCCTCGCTCCCAAATGGCCTTTTCTCCACACGGGAGCCAGCCACAGGGGTCCTTTTAAAGGTCTTTGGGTCCAGTCATGTCTCTGCTGTAAGCCGTCCAGTGACTGCTTCCTGTTTCTCTCAGAATAAAATCCGAAGTCTTTACCGTGGCCTACAGGGTCCCGCTGGCTTGGCCTGTCTTCTGTCACTGTCCTCGTCATCACTGTGCTCCTGCCACATTGACCGACTTGTCCTCTCACCGCTGAAAACGAGCTTTCCCCAAACCTCCTCATGCCAGCCTCCCTCACTTCAAGTCTCTGCTCAGATTGTCACTTCATTTAAAATAGCTGCCATTGCGGACCCTGTGTCACTCTTGGTCACCTTACCCTACTTTGTATCTTCCTTAGCAAACACCACTACCGTCCATGTATTTACTTTTTATTGTCTGTTTCCCACCCCTACAGACACCCAAACTAGAACGTCCACTCCAGAAAATCAGGGACTTTGTTCTGATACTGAGACATTCCCTGCACCTAACAGGGCCTCATACCTGGTAGGGGCTCAATCAATCAGTAGTTAAATAGTCAAAAGATAGCACTTTTAACTATTAAAGTTTGTTTTTTCTTGACCTCAGTCAGTGATGCTGGAAAGTGTTGTATGTCAGACTTAACGATTTGCATACTTCATTGTATATAGTGTTGGCCCAAATGATCTTGACTGGTGGGAAAATGCAAGAAAGACAGTGAATATGCACAGGAGAGGACATAAGTTAAAAAAGTAAAACTCACTGGCTTTTCCCAACATCCTCAACCTGAGATTGATAAGAGAAGGGCAAAAGAGAAAGTGGAAAGTGGGACTGATGGATGCTAAGTGTCACATCAGACCCCACAGCAGAAAGGGCAAACTGATGATGTTATAAAAAAAATTATCTTTCAAAAAATTAGCCATCTTAATATAAAATGCCAGGAAGGCAAATGTTTAAGCATCTCTACTTGTGTAGAATGTGCTTGATACAAATGGGACGTTGTGTTTCCTGTTTTCTTCCTCATTGCTGAACTAGTCAGCATCCAGAGACGTAACATCTCACCAGTTAAGGCCTTATTTTGTTTTGTTTTCCCAAAGGCAGAGTGGTGGGCATCCTTCAGAAGAACTGGCGGGATTATGTGGTGACATTTCCGTCCAAAGAAGAGGTCCAGTCTCAGGGCAAAAACGCTCAGAAAATCCTAGTTACACCTTGGGATTACAGAATTCCCAAAATCCGCATTAGCACTCAGCAAGCAGAAGCGCTCCAGGTAGCTGACGTACTTCTCCCCTTTTCCTCCTGTCTTTGCCAGCCTTCCAGCTCTACCAGGAAACGCAGTTAATGCCTTTGCATAAGAAGGGATAAATTATTGATGGCATCTGGCATCTCAAGATCCTGTTTTTTAAAAATTCTAAGTATATAGAACCATCTGTTAAGCAGTCCTTGGTTAATAAATGGAGGCCAGAGAGAAACTGTCCTAGAAAGAGCTGTGTAGGACATACATTATCCGGCTGTCCAACACAGAAACTTCCAATAGATACGCTTTGCCAACACTAACAAGCTTTCTTCCAGCCAGTGATATAGAAATACGATCCCTCTGCCCTTATGATATAGTGGTACTTCACCGAAGTACCACTGAGACATTCCCTGCACCTAACAGGGCCTCATACCTGGTGGGGATGATATAGTGGTACTTCACCGAATCGATTATCCATAAAGGAATATAGCACTGGAGAGAAGACGTAAACAAGGAAGTTAGGAATAAACCTTTACTGTGGCGAAGAGTACGAGCATGGCCCAATTTCATTTGCCTGATGTTTTGCAGTTGGTAAATGAGACCTTGTAGCAGGACGTCCCGAGCCAGAGCCAATAACCGGGTCTTTGTGTACCCTTTGCATCCTTGGAAGCCTTCTGCAGGCTCTCTGAGGCCAGTTTCAACCCTCGCTTTCCAAACCCGTGGTTTGCTGGAGTTTGGGGGCAGTGGGGTTCAGTTCACACTGACCCCTCCTTCCCCACCAGAAGATGCCCTTAAAACTGAGAAAGTAACTTCAAAGAAAGTAGAAAGCCGGGACACCTGGGTGGCTCAGTCGGTAGAGTGTCTGCCTTCGGCTCGGGTCATGGTGCCAGGGTCCTGGGATCGAGTCCCTCATCGGGCTCCCTGCTCCGCGGGGAGCCTGCTTCTCCCTCTGCCTCTGCCTCTCTCTCTCTCTCTCTCTCTCTCTCTGTCTCTCATGAATGAATAAATAAAATCTTTTAAGAAAGAGAAAAAAAAGAAAGTAGAAAGTAACTCCCACACTGGCAAAATTGAGATTTTTGTTTTGAAATGGAATTTGTACTATGCACAATGGGGTTTTCCTTCGTGTTGCAAATGTTAACTAGAATATGTCACAGTTGGCTTTCTTTAACAGACTAAAATTTGCAGCCTGTTTATTTGATGTAGAGAGGTATTGCCTCCTTCCAAAGCATTGGGCCAATCACTTACACAACCATCTGGCAATTTAGTAAAACAGCAAGAATCAAAACAAGAAGCAAAACCCACTGTTAAATCGGCCACTCTTTTTGGAGCTTGCTGCTGTGTATCTTGTTTATCTGGTGCTTCTGATTGACCCACTTAATTCCTGGTGCTGGGCTGGTGGGTTTCTTTTTTTTTTTCCTCTTTTTGTGCAGGACTTCCGGGTGGTTGTACGCATCGATTCCTGGGAGTCGACATCTGTGTATCCAAATGGACATTTTGTGCGTGTTTTAGGAAGAATCGGGGACCTGGAAGGGGAAATCGCAACCATCTTGGTGGAAAACAGTATTTCGGTTGTCCCTTTCTCCGAAGCTCAGGTCCGGTTTCCCAGAGTCCTTTGGTCTAGTGAAGGACATTCTGTGTACAGTTTCTTTTTGCATTCATTTGTTGTTTGTTTCATCGTTAAGAAGAAAAATCTCTGTACTGTGTAACCACTCATGAAAGCCACAGATAATGGAAGCCTCTCACTCCTCTCTATCCTGTGTGTGGACCAGACTGAAGTCAGCTTCGAGTGCATAGTTAGTTTCCCAGAGGCTCACAGCTCTCAAATTTTTACATTTTCCAACTGTGCTTAAAAATGGTATGTCAGTGGCTTATTGTCAGTATACATCCATCGCCAGCAGCTGCAAGGTGCCTAGTTGCAGACCCCACTGGGCTCCACTCCCTGTCCTAATCACTCACCCACAGGCCTGCACAGAGCCACGGGGAGCGGCTTCTTGGGTTCCACGTATCTCTGACCTGAGGGTCAAAAAATAATGCTCTTGAAACAGTTTTTGTAACCTTTGCAGAAAACACAAAATTCAATAAACATAAAACATTAGCTATTTCCATCACTTTATGATCTTTTAAAATCCTCATAAATCTTGTTTATTAGTCTTGCATAACTAGATCCGTAGCATGCCCGTGCTATTTTCTGTTCTGCTTCTTTCACTTAAAATTATTTCTGTGGGGCGCCTGGGTGGCTCAGTCATTAAGCGTCTGCCTTCGGCTCAGGTCGTGATCCCGAGGTCCTGGGATCGAGTCCCGCATCGGGCTCCCTGCTCTGCGGGGAGCCTGCTTCTCCCTCTCCCACTCCCCCTGCTTGTGTTACTGCTCTCGCTATCTCTCTCTCTGTCAAATAAATAAACAAAATCTTAAAAAAAAAAAAATTATTTCTATGTATTGACATAGCTACTTTGTAGTTACAGCAAATTATTGCATATCGATGTACTCTGCTTGGCTTTAAGTCTTCCTCGATTGTTGGACATGGGGCTGTTTAATTTTTCAGTAGTAGAAGAAATGCTACTTCAAACATTTTTATAAACATTGCTTTTTTTTTTTTTTTTTGCCTCTTGCATCATTTTTCTTGGGATGTAGTCCTTAAAGTAAGATTACCAAGTCAAAGGGCATAAAAAATTTAAGTGGCTTTTATTTATATGGGCAGATTGTTCTCCAGAAAAATTGGACCAGTTTGCATTGCCGACAAGAGCGTATGGGTGTTATTTTCATTATAGTCTTTGACAGAACAGTAGCTATAATAGTAAAATATTTTAGAATATTTTACATTATTAAATTTTTATGCTTAACATTGGTTTCTGGAAATTATTTGTTGACTTGTTTTGACAGCTCTTAGTGAAAATGTTAGAATAAAATAAAGCATGGATTAGACTTCACAGGACTAGAATTTTCTCTTCCCGTTTAGCCTACTTAACTGCAAATTGATGGCCTAAACAGGTAATAATAGAGAGAAAGTGCCCTAGATTGGTCCTGCTTAAATTATCTTTAAGGAATAGGCTTTTAGTACTTGGGACATGTTGATTTTTTTTTTAGGGCTTGCCTTGAATTAAAAGCTCAAGTACATTTAAACAAGTGGGTCATTTGAAAATGGGGAAGAGGTTGTGCTCTTTATAAGCCACCATTCATCCTTGCTGTGGCCTCCATAACTAAAGAAGCTGCCGGAAACTGGCACATTTCCTGCCAAACTGTAAGGGTCCTCAAGGGCAGGGGACTTCGTCTTTCCTATTGGCTCCTGACCTTTCCAGAACCTAGCGCAGTTCCTGACACACATTAGGCACCTAATAAATAATTATTGATTGAAAGAAGGAAACAAGTTTATTGCAAAAGGTAACAGGGAATGAATGGGATTTCTATGAGGTTGCAGTGAGAATGTTCCAGAGCAGATTTTCACAGGAAGCTTATGGTGCGAGAATTGCTGAATATCTGACTCTCGTCATACAGATGTGTGAGATGCCAGTCAACACACCAGGAAATCCCTGGAAAGTGAGTCCTGAAGAGGAACGAGAACGGAAAGACTTGAGGGAAACCCATCTTGTGTTCAGCATTGACCCAAAAGGCTGTGAAGATGTGGACGACACGCTCTCAGTCAGAACCTTAACTAATGGCAACTTGGAACTTGGGGTCCACATTGCAGACGTAACGCACTTCGTGCCACCAAATTCTTATATCGACATTGAAGCTAGGACAAGGTAATGTCTTTAGACACCAGCAGTGTATTTGTGACTCTAACCTATTCCATAACTCCCGAGTTTCAGAGTCTCAAAACAAAGATTTCCCAGTTTTGTGCAATTCTGCAAATCCCTTCTAGGAAAAAAAAAAAATGGAGGTCCACTTCCCCTTTCCCTTTAGAGAAATAGTTTCTTGATCAATTTACCTTTCCTTTTTTTTAACAGAACCTTTTCAAACCCACTTTCCTTCTAAAGTACAGTGAGTTAAATTTTTCCTGTATGGATACTATTCTCTATAAGTACTGGCTCATTACACTCGAATTTTTCCTAGACAACTAAGATTCATGTCACTTTTTCTTTCTTTTTATTGTCTGAATATTGGAAGAATATTCAGCCCAAGGCAGTCCCCCTTAGTCCCCTTGATTACCCAGTCTGCTGCACTTTATGAAACAGCAAGTCTTGGGGGATCTGCACTGAGGATGTGGCCCTTTACCTCCCCACGGCCCCTGCAGTCAGCCATTGTGCTGCTGAAGGTCATGCACCCACCCTTGTATGTGTCATTCACAGGGCCACCACTTACTATTTAGCAGACCGTCGCTATGACATGCTGCCCTCCATCCTCAGCGCTGACTTGTGCTCTCTTCTGGGAGGCGTTGATAGGTGAGTTTGTTCATGATTTTTTTTTTTTTAATCACCAGGGCTTGTCTTGGCCCTTCTGTGATGCCTAGTGCTTTTGCTTCTGGCCTCTTTCTCCTCTTCTTTTGAATATGCTCTGCCCCCTGCTCTCCACCCCTGATTTCCCCCTGTGCCCGCTGCGCCACTTATTTGTAGGCAGCTTTATTTCTCTAGCCTTCCCTTCCCTTCCCCTCATCTTTTCTGCCTGTCTAGCTGTGAGGCCGCTTCTCCCTCCGTTGTTGGCTTTTTAAACTCAGCTAAAGTCTGGGAACAAACGCGGACGATTTTGTGCATATATATTCCCCAGTTGAGGCTGTTTTGCATGAGGATCATGAACTTAGGGAGTTTTTTGTTTATTTGTTGTAGTTAACATTTACATCTATCTTTGAATACATATAAAACCATATAGTCCAGAATTTATAGGTTCCAAAAGATATTTAGTGAAAGGCTCCCCTCCTATCACTTTCCCCCAGTCACCAATTTCTTTTTATTTTATTTTATTTATTTGGGAGAGAAAGCACATAAGCTGGGGGAATAGCAGAGGGAGAGGGAGAAGCAGGCTCCCCACTGCACAGGGAGCCCGACGCAGGACTCAATTCCAGGACCCTGGGATCATGACTGGAGCAGAAGGCAGACGCCCAACCGATTGAGCCACCCAGGCGCCCCCAGTTACCAATTACTTACGTATTTTTCTAGACATAATGCATATACACACAAATGTGGACATGTGGTCTCTCTTTTATATACAAATGGTGACGTTATATGTATATATGCTGTTCAGCAGCTTGCTTTTTATTTCTCTTAATGTAGCTTGGAGATCAGCCTATATTAATAACAGTTGCTTATCTATGGAAATTTGGATTGTTTTCAGTCTTTTGCTATTACAAACAAAACTGTACCGAATTACATGGAACATAAGTCATTCCACATTTTTAAAATACCTGGAGGATAAATTCCTAGAAGTGGAATTTCTGTGTCAGAGGGTATATGCATTTGTGTTTACATAGATGTAATCAAATTGCCCTCCATAAAGGTTACACCAGTTATATTCCCACCACTAATGTGTGAAAACGCTTGTTCCCCCCAACAGCCTTGCCAGCACAGTATTTTGTATTTTTTTATCTTTGACAATTTGAGATGAAAATGGTATCTTACTTAGGTGGTTTTAATTTGCACTTTTCCTATTAGTAAATTTAAACATTTTTGTGTATGTTTAATACTCATTTATGTATGTATTTTCTGTGAACTATTTCATGTTCCTTTCCTTTTTTTTTTTAGTTTTCCATCTATTTGTAATTGATTTATAAGAACTCTTTACATATTAGGAAAATTAGCCCTGTGTTTTTTATATGAGTTGCAAATGTTGCATATGTTTTTAAACAGAGTGATTTGATGGTAAAGTGGTTCTTTACTAAATGAACTTTTTGCTAATTAACCTACCATCGAGAGTGATATGATAGTTCAGTATTACTCTGTAAGATTTGAAAGGCTTTCTTCTTTACTAGAGAGCCCACCAGACTTAACTCTATCAGTCCTATGCTAGTTTAATCAAAATGGAGAACTGTAAGCTTATGTTTGTAACACTACATGTGAACTAATTTCAGATTTGCTCAGAGCTCAACAGAACCTAGTCTAACTTTGTTGTTTTAATTTTAAATAGTTTTTGGAGTTTTGGTGGAGTGTTTGGATTGAGACATTGGTCCAAAAACCTGTAGCATTGTCATTTCTTTTAAGTTACATCCAGGGTCTAGTTCTACTTACTTCAAAAATGGAAGAATTAGGGGTGCCTGGGTGGCTCAGTCGTTAGGCGTCTGCCTTCGGCTCGGGTCATGATCTCGGAGTCCTGGGATCGAGTCCCGCATCGGGCTCCCTGCTCAGCGGGGAGTCTGCTTCTCCTTCTCCCACTCCCCCTGCTTGTGTTCCCTCTCTCGCTGTGTCTCTCTGTCAAATAAATAAATAAAATCTTTAAAAAAAATAAAAATAAATTTAAAAAAAGGAAGAATTGAATAATGATGTTAGCCTCACTGGTTTTGTAGGTACGCCGTAAGTGTCATATGGGAATTGGATAAAACCTCCTATGAAATTAAGAAAGTGTGGTACGGCAGAACCATTATTCGATCAGCATACAAACTGTTTTATGAAGCAGCCCAGGAACTGCTCGACGGAAACTTCCACATTGTTGATGATATTCCAGAGTTCAGAGACTTGGATGAGAAGAGCAGACAAGCCAAGCTAGAGGAGTTAGTGTGGGCCATTGGCAAGTTGACGGACATAGCGCGCCACATCCGGGCTAAGCGGGACCATTGCGGTGCCCTCGAACTGGAGGGGGTAGAGATTCGTGTTCAGCTGGATGAGAAAAAGAACATCCACGACCTCATCCCCAAGCAGCCCCTGGAAGTCCACGAGACGGTGGCCGAATGCATGATCCTGGCCAACCACTGGGTAGCCAAGAAGATCTGGGAGAGCTTCCCTCATCAGGCCTTATTGCGCCAGCACCCTCCTCCACACCAGGAGTTTTTTTCTGAACTGCGAGAATGTGCTAAAGCAAAAGCCTTCTTCATAGATACACGGTAACTCCTGCCTTGAGGGGGCAGAGGGATGCAGGGAGTGCTGTACACTTACTTATCTTACAGTAGTTCCTAAAATGGGACAGCCGGGTCTTTGACTAAGACTAGAAAACTTCTTGGCTCTCTTCATTTACTATAATGTAGGTATAGAGATTAAAATTAAAATGAGTTTATTTAGACATAATTTTGATCCACTACGATCTGTAAGGCGGTATTAAGGGACCTGTTACCCTTGGTTTAATTTCATAGACCCCTTAGGCAAATACCAAGAAGTAATCCTATTTATTTCATTACTTTAAAAATGCAGCTTATCTTTGAGGCAATATCATCCTAAAACACCACACCGATGATAAATTTATACCATCCCTTCATAGAATGAGACAGCTCTGTTCACCCCCCTCCAGGATAAAAGATTTTCCCTATTAAAAATGATGTACAGGGACGCCTGGATGGCTCAGTCGGTTAAGCGTCTGCCTTCGGCTCAGATCATGATCCCAGGGTCCTGGGATCGAGTCCTGCATCGGGCTCCCTGCTCCACGGGGAGCCTGCTTCTCCCTCTGCCTCTGCATCTCTCTCTCTGTCTCTCATGAATGGATAAATAAAATCTTAAAAAAAATAAAAATTAAAAAAAATAAATAAAAATGATGTACAGGGGCACCTGGCTGGCTCACTTGGTAGATCATGTGACTCTCGATCTTGGGTCGTGTGTTCAAGCCCCACAATGAGCTTACTTAAAAACAAAAAAATAAAATAACTAAAGGGTAAGTTTAAAAAATGATTAGTATAGAGGATTTTTTTTCAATATTTTGTTTCAAATAACAGGTGCTATTTAAAATATCTTCTATTTATTTACCAAAATGGATTTTTTTTTTTTTTTGCCTCTGTCTGTGATGTATCTTTTGTTGGTTTATTTGGTGGGTGAGTGCCTGGGTGAGCACCGTGTGTGGGGGGCTCACTGGGTAAGGGCTTTCAGATATCTTGTATCATTTGTATTTTACAGATAGGGAATCCCATCTGGAGAAGTTAAGTGACTTACCTGTAGTTTAACAGTGAGTCAGGGCAGAGTCTGGACTTGAATCCACGCATTCACGTCTGTCACGCTGGAAAGCTCACATTAGCCCACTCATGATGCTCTGTTCATCATTTTCCATCTTTCCTTCCCTCCCTCTCTCTCAATGGGCTCTAGTACGAACTGAATGATATGCTGACTTGTTTCACTTTTAATATAATTCTATTATTTCCTGGGTTTTAAAGATTGAGTAAATAAATAGAATATTTCCTGTCCTTTTCTCTTTAAGAAAAGGAAGATAATTTAAGTTTCTCTTAACTGTGCACCTCAGGTTTAGTTTAGTTTTGTTTTTTAAGTCCCTCTGCTCAGTAATTCTTGATTTTCAAAAAGTCCGTTCTTTGACGTGTAAGGGATGTTTAACTTCAGGGTGTTAAGAATTCCGTTCCACAAAAGTATTTGACCACCTACTATGTGCTGGGCATTAAGCTAACCACATAGGTATCAGTACATTGCTCTTAACTACTTCAGAAATGTTATTTAGAGGCACCTGGGTGGCTCAGATGGTTAAGCGTTTGCCTTTGGCTCAGCTCATGATCTCAGGGTCCTGGGATCGAGCCTCACATCAGGCTCCCTGCTCAGTGGGAAGCCTGCTTCTCCCTCTCCCTCTACTGCTCCCCCTGCTTGTGCTCTCTCACCCTCTCTAATAAAATCTTAAAAAAATATATATATATTATTTAAATTGATATACTTCCTTAGTTTCAACCTTAAAAGCAAACTACATTGCTATAGTTGAAAAGAGTTGCTTCTAAAATGTATCCAAAATAAAATTTCTTCAGAGTGAAAGATTTCCCTCAGAGTATTGACGTGTACATTGTTGCTGGGGACTAAATAAAGGTCTTTCCGATTTTTTTTGTCAGGTCCAATAAAACACTGGCTGATTCTCTGGATAATGCGAATGACCCCAACGATCCCATCGTAAACAGGTTGCTGCGATCCATGGCCACGCAGGCCATGTCTAATGCACTGTATTTCTCCACTGGGTCGTGTGCGGAGGAAGAGTTCCATCATTATGGTGAATGATAGCATTTCCTTTTGTGTGGCCATAACCTTGAGCAGGTCGTTTAAAAACTATATTTTTTTGTTGATTTCCATCTTTTGGTTTCTTTCTGAAGGCCTTGCATTAGATAAATATACTCACTTTACATCTCCGATCAGAAGATACGCAGATATAGTAGTACACCGATTGTTAATGGCAGCCATTTCGAAAGATAAGAAAATGGAAATTAAGGACAATTTGTTCAGCAACAAAGATCTTGAGGAATTATGCAGACACATCAACAACAGAAACCGAGTAAGAGGGGATTTTAAATTCTCTTACCCATCATCTCTTTTGCTAAGAGAATATCAGTTTTATTATGTGGTGGAACGAAGTGCCATATATTCTAGCGCATTAAATTCTGCATTATTCTCCCCAATGAAATAACATGAAAAATTGTAAAGTTTCTTGTGTTGCTCTCAATACATTTATAGATGTTATGAAATCACTTAATGTGGGTTTAGGAGATTTAACAATAGGTTAGATGTTTTTCCCAAAAAGTAGACCTGTGAAAGACCACGGATCATCTTACCACCCCGAGATAGGCATTATTCACTATTCCAGACAATGCTTTTTTTATTTACAACAAAAAATGGTACCATACCTGCTCTCTGAAATCTTTTGCACTTGACACATCTGTTACTGACAGCATCACTTCAGAGCAATGACATCTTTCTTTTAGAAGCTGCTTTGTATTGTATTTCATATTGTTGGCTAGTGGCTATAATATTGTACAGCATAGAGGAGAGCACTTGGTGATACAGAAAAATTGGAAACTACCTAAATGTTTAATACAGTTTTTGTATCCTGTATTCTAGTTCACTGCTGTGCAATATTATAGTCACTAGCCATAGGGGCTATTAAAATTCTTAAAAATTAAAAATTCCGTTCCTCGGTTGCACGAGCCACATTTCACATGCTCCTAGACATGTGTGGCTAGTGGCTACCTTTGGGGCAACACAGATGTATCGAACATTTCCATCAGTGCAGAAAGTTCTGTTAGGCAGTGCTGTTGTTCTGGGCAACCCAGTTTATAGCCATCCTTGTATATACACTTCTACAGACTTCTCAGATTGTTGCCTGGATATATTCCTGGCAATAATGAATTGCTGACTCAGAAGGTGTGCACAAATAAAACTTTGATACAATTACCAACTTGCCCTCCAGGACAGCAATACTAATTTATACTTGCACCAGCAGGACTACGGTAGAACAGACTTGAAAATAAAGGCAAGGCATAGATACGGGTCCTTTCCTCTACCTGAATGAACTGTAACAGATTCTAAATAACAAACAGGTTTTTTCTTAAAGAATTAATTTTCTAAAAAAGACATTTTTGAGGGAAAGATTGCTGGATGGTTAGGTTCCCACAAAACTGATTTAATTCATAATAGAGAAGAATATTTGTATTAATACTTTTCTAGAGTCCAACCTTTTTTTAAAGACATCGTTTCTGTGGGGGTATGAATTCTGTTTCCCCCGGGAATGTGCTTCTTCTTACAGGCAGCACAGCATTCTCAGAAGCAATCTACTGAGCTCTTCCAGTGCATGTATTTTAAAGACAAAGACCCAGAGAATGAGGAGCGTTGCATATCTGATGGGGTTATATATTCAATTAGAACAAATGGTGTGCTTGTATTTATACCAAGGTATGTTACATCTAACATAATAGCTGTTAACAAATCATAGTTACACTCGGGGCGCCGGGGTGGCTCAGTCGGTTAAGCGTCTGCCTTCAGTCAGGTCATGATCTCGGGGTCCTGGAATTGAGTTCGGCATCGGGCTCCCTGCTCAGCAGAGTCTTTCCCTCTCCCTCTGCCCCTCCCCGCGCTGTGCTTGTGCTGTCTCTCAAAAAATAAGATCTTAAAAAAAAAAAAATCATAGTAAACTAAGTGTAGAACACAAACAGTACATTAGATATAACTCGTTAAAATATAACAACTATTTGTAGGTACAGATGTACATAATGTAATAGAATAATGCACGATATAAGTATAAAAGGAGGGGTGCCTGGATGGCTCAGTCAGTTAAGCATCTGACTCTTGATCTCAGCTCAGGTTGTGATCTTAGGGTCGTGAGTTCAAGCCCCATGTTGGGCTCCTACTTAAAAAACAGTATAAAAGGAGATTAGCATCTAGTACATCTGTATTAGTGTTAAGATAGGATTTTACTTCCTTATTTAGCAAAATATTTTTCTATCTGCTCAGTGAAGTATTTGGAGGTAAATGAGAGGAAAAGTCGTTTTTGATCTAGAATAAAAACTAGCATTCTAGGTTGAGTGTACAAGACTTGTATACTAAGAATACATTATCTCTGGATTTTTATTCTGGCAATGATTCAGGTTTGGGATTAAAGGTGCTGCTTATTTAAGAAATAAAGATGGTTTGGTGATCTCATGTGGCTCAGACAGCCGTTCGGAATGGAAACCGGGATCCCTTCAACGATTTCAAAACAAAATCACCTCTACCACAACAGGCGGGGAGTCTGTCACGTTCCATCTGTTTGACCATGTAACAGTAAGTCCATATTTACATTAAGCATTGTTTTCGACGTCAAGTATAAAGAATGTGATTTGGTAATATGCATTTTCTCCTCTGTGATAGGTGAGAATATCTGTACAGGCCTCCCGTTGCCATTCTGATACAATCAGGCTTGAAATAATAAGCAACAAACCGTACATGATACCAGATACAGAACTTTTTCATCAGAGTTCCCTCTTGTTAAAGAGTGATTTAGTGAAAGAAGTAACTAGATCTGTGGAGGAAGCTCAGCTTGCCCAAGAAGTCAAAGTAAACGTCATTCAGGAAGATTATCAAAAATACTGCCAAACAAAGGGAAGAAGCCTATACACACTCCTAGAGGAGATAAGGGATCTAGCTCTCCTGGATGTTTCCAACAGTTATGGAATGTGAAATACTCTTTTTACTTCATTAAAAGAGCTGTTTTGAGAACGCTTTCAACTTTCTTTCTAACCTTAACATCTAATGTTGCATGTCACCTAATGTTATAGTCGATTGGGATGCGGTAGATAGTTCACCAATGCGCAAAACGTTTTCTCATCATTAATTAAAGCTGCTTTAAAAAGAAGTTAGGTCCCTGCGGAAACTGATTTTTCAGAAATGCAGAGATCGTGAATGGTGACTCTGCAAGTCAGATTGCCAGTCTCTTTTAATAAATCCAGAATTGATTTTTGATTAGCTTGTCTCAAATCCGTTCTTTCAAAATAAGTTTTAATTTTTCTAGTAACTGCTCCTCTGGGCCATTTGGGTCCTAGGCCCCTCTGACAGCTGTCAGATTAACTTTTCAGTTGCCTTCAGGTAAGACAGTTCTGTCCACCTGCCCACTTTAAAACTCCTATTTCATGTAACTCAAACCTCCCCTGCTGTCCCCACACCAGTTGGGGACAAGGCACAGGGAGTGGGGTGGAGTGCACAGGTAAGGTCTGTTGTCGCAAACCTCCCTTTCCACACTCTCATTTTGCTGAGTACTCCTTGGATGGAGCTGCATTGGCCTTGCCCCTTTTGAAGACTTGTTACTTTGCCAGTATATCCCACCCTGGAAGAGTAACTTTTTAGTCTGCCACTAGGCCAGTCCCCAGCCAGCCACAGAGGCTCCCTCATCCCCAACCTGTATGTTCCTGTGCTCAACTTCCTGCCTTTCAGCCAAACCATCCTTGTCACTCTCCATCCCCAACAGAAGTCAGCAAGCCTGATGGCATTAAGATGCCTGCCTGTCCCAGCTTCACAGGTAGAAACCAAAGCCACTTCAGCACCATCACCGTGCCAGTCTCTCTCATAAAAAGCAACCTTCCCGTGGCACCTGGCTGGCTCAGCTGGTGGAGCATGCAACTCTTGATCTCAGGGTTGTAAGTTCGAGCCCCATGTTGTGCGTAGAGATTACTTAAAAAAATAAAATCTTAAAAAAGAAAGAAAAAAAAAAGCAAACTTCCCATCTTCTAGTTTGTAAAAACTTGCTTTGCCTTTCCCTGTTGCCCATCAAAATCTGCCATGAACTAGAAAGACCTTTAAACTCAGTTGTCAACATGGCACTTTATCTGTAATTTACTCCTCCACCAAGCTGATAAACTCAGGCAGGAAAAACTCCAATCAGATCGTCTCACCAACTGGCCCTAACACTTCTAGCCTCATATTTGCCATTCCCAAGTCTTTATTTCCTAGATTTCCATTTCTGTATCATTATTAGACATGTCCTTCCCAATCCTTGGGTTCTCCTCCACAAACGCAAAGGCGCCCTATGTGGATCCTCCCTAGGTGCTCTGTGTTCCCCATGATGCTTTGCAAGTTTCTCCCACTAGTCAGTAAGGTATCAAGGAGAATGTGAACTCCCCTAGCACCAACACAGGCCAGGCAAGACAACAGCCTTTCAGGTGACCCTTTTATTTTATTTTATTTTTTAAAGATTTTTATTTATTTATTTGACAGAGAGAGAGAGAGCGAGAGCAGGAACACAAGCAGGGGGAGTGTGAGAGGGAGAAGCAGGCTTCCTGCCGAGCAGGGAGCCCGATGTGGGACTCGATCCCAGGACCCTGGGATCATGACCTGAGCCGAAGGCAGACGCTTAACGACTGAGCCACCCAGGCGCCCTCAGGTGACCCTTTTAAAGTGACTCCTCAGAATACATGTAAACACATATAGAAACCTTAAACATTTTACCGAAAGTATAATTGCAGAACTAAGTAGCAGTAAGAAACTTTCATAAAGCCTCTAGAGATAGTTTATAAGATTTTTATTTCTTTTTAAAAAAAATGGACATTAATATTCATTACATATTTACATCTCAAAACCTCCAATTTAGTGAAAACAAGACATTCAGTAGCACACTAGCAGCAGAAGGTGCTTTAACTGCTAATCATTTTTATAAAGTTATATCTATATAAAAATAAACACTAAAGAGAATAAATAGGCTCAACTAAAGTTAATAAGAAAGAAGTATAAGTAATACCATATTTTAAATCGGAATCTGTGAAAGTCTTACTACATAAGGATTTTCACTCCAAGCAGACAAAATACATACTAATCTAAAACTTAGAGGATAGCAGGTTAATGGATTTTCTCTTAGTTGAAGCCTATCCAACCTCAGTAACATTTCTGGATAAAGCATAAAGTTCTACTGTACATTTTAAAAGGACTGGTCCAGTTGTGTGTTCTCTATTTTTAATTGCTCCTCCTCATTTACAGCATTGGCAGCAGCATTATTATGTGGATGGTCTAGAATGTCTTTGTTAAATCCATCTAATGACTCCTCCTCTTGATCCTCACCTGTATTAACCTCTTCAATGGTCTGTGTCCTGGGTGTATTTATTAACAAGTCTGAAAGAGAAATCATCATCATTACTCCTTATAAGCACCTGATCCAATCTGACCTGATAAATATAAATCTCTCCACAAGCTTCTATCAGTGGAAATAAAATTTATGATCACTTTCTTCCAAATAGTCATTTTTATACACGTATCAAGGCCACTCAAAAATGCAAGTCTTGAAAGGTACTGAACTCACTCTTGAATCATAGCCAAATGCAACTGTTCTCATTTAATAATCACAGCTATTAGATAAAAGTTTTTAAAAATCAAATGCTCAAAAAAAAAATGCTCTTAACAGCTATACATCAAAGTGATCTCTAGCAAAGAAAATTTAGGATCCTTATTTCTATTTAGGCAAATTTTAAGTCATGTGTTATAAATAGAAGATGAGCCTTAAAATGCTTATTGCCAGGCACACTTTGCTAATGACAGCAAAGGAACTGCCATCAGTGATACGTGGAGCTTCATGTAATTTTTCACGTGGTAGTAATAAAATATCCATTTGTAAAGTTGAAGATTAAGCTGATTTTAATTGCAAAGAACAACAAGTAGTTACACTAATTTTCACTTGCAAATTTTATTATCTTGGGTGAAACTTGTTTTATAACATGGTATCTTCACTACTTAACCATAATTCTTATTTTCCCATTTCAAAAGGAAAACTACATTGGAAATTGAGAAATACATGCAATCTGCTTCATTCAAAACCAATTTGCATTAGCAAACCCAATCTGTTTTAAAAATAGCACATTTTAAGAGTTTTATTTTCTTTTTTAAAAAATTTTATTTATTTACGAGAGAGAGAGAGAGCACACACACAAGCAGGGGGAGCGGCAGACAGAGGGAGAAGCAGACTCCCCGCTGAGCAGGGAGCCTGACACAGACCTCGATCCCAGGACCCTGGGATCATGACCTGAGCCGAAGGCAGACGCTTAACGACTGAGCCACCCAGGCAGCCCTTAAGACAGTTTTAAAATAGAAGAGAATGCATCAGATAAGCAAACTGACAGTAAATGACACAATGCAATAAAAAGTAAGGACCTATTTAAGTCACAGCAAATGGCTCTAAAATCCTCAAAGGGTGCACAAGGCATTCTATATGTTTAGGAAAGTATCATAATAATGAATGTTCAAAATTATGATGCTAAAGATAAAATATGGGGCTCAGTTGGTTAAGCATCTGCCTTTGGCTTAGGTCATGATCCCAGGGTCCTGGGATCAAGCCCCACGTCGGGCTCCTTGCTGAGCGGGGAGCCTGCTTCTCCTTCTGCCCCTCCCCTCCTTGTGCACTCTCTCTCTCTCTCAAATTTTTAAAATCTTTTAAAAAAATAAAGATAAAATACGTGTCACATACTTTAAGGAGTCAGGGAAGAATGTATTTTTGAAAGATTCAGAATCAAGTTGAAGTGATTAAAAAACATTTTTAAGAGGTACTCCGCTATCCAGAGAACCATCTTGGATTCATTTATTCTTTGAGGATTCCAAATAGCTCATGCTCACACACACACACGCTCTTTCTCAGATATACATAAACTTAATATATCAGATTTTTCTATTCCTAGAGGCATTTTATTTTGCAGCTAGTAGAGAAGTTAAAATTTCTAACATGCCCCTAATATATTAACGGTAGCACATAAAACCCAGCATAAAATTTACCATTTCCGAGGGACTGACTGTTACTCAGTAGCTTTGCCTGCCTTCTTTCCAAGGCCAGTTGTTTATTTCTCTCAATTCTCTGTTGTTGTTCTTCTGTTAGGCTTCTACCTGACTCAGAAGCAAAATTCTCACTTTCCAATGAGTTTGTCAAAAAGGGATCTGATTGGGTAGCAGTTACATCATGGCCATGATTTTCTCCTCCTTCATCTGCAGCAGAGATGAAAGTTAGTACATCTTTAGTTAGAAAAAGCTTAATGCAGCTATTAGTTAAAAACCAGTTTAAAGTAACAAGATGCCAGACCTGAAGAAACTATTTGTTTCTTCAAATTGCTCTGGCGTGTGAGAATGTTCCAAATACTGAAGACCCTTGAACGACAGAGCAGTTAGAGATGCCGACCCCCAGCACAGTCAAAAATCCACATAGAACTTCTGCCTCCCCCAAAGCTTAACTACTAATAGCCTACTGTTGACCAGAATACAAATAACATAGTCAATTAACACATATTATCTATGTGTATTTTATACTATACTTTTAAAGTCAGCTAGAGAAAAGAAAATGTTATTAAAGAAAAGCATAAGGAAGAGAAAATACATTTACAGTACTGACCCTTAAGAAATCTGTACGTGGACCTGCTCAATTCAAACCTGTGGTATTCAAGGGACACCTGTATGTGCTTGATTCAAACAAGTAAAAGGAATATTTATAAATCATTTTATTTTTTTTTTTTAAAGAGGAGTGATCACTTTTTTTTTTTAAGATTTTATTTTATTTATTTGAGAGAGAGAGAGAGAGAGCACAAGAGGGGGTAGGGTGAGAGGGAGAAGAAGACTCCCTGCTTGGCAGAGAGCCCGATGCAGGACTGGATCCCAGGACTCCGGGATCATGACCTGAGCTGAAGGCAGATGCTTAACCGACTGAGCCATCCAGGCGCCCTTATAAATCATTTTAAAGAGACATTTTAAGTCAAATGGAACTACTAGTTTAAAAATATGCATCAACAGAAAGCACAAGTTCTTAGTTATGATTAGAAAATATTTTCTGCTTGGGCTAATGAACTTAAAAGAATCCAAACCATATTCTTGCTTTACCTGAAACAAAAACATTTTAATAGCTTGCTGTAGTGTCTATATAACACAGTAATAATTTTATATAAGCTATTTTTTAATAGGGTAAAACACACAAAATGAAAAAGGAGGGGTGCCTGGCTTGCTCAGTCAGAGCATGCAACTCTTGATCTTGGGGTTGTGAGTTTAAGACCCACAATGCGTGTAGAGATTACTTAAAAATAAAATCTTTCAGGGCACCTGGGTGGCTCAGTTGGTTGAGCGACTGCCTTCGGCTCAGGTCATGATCCTGGAGTCCCTGGATCGAGTCCTGCATCGGGCTCCCTGCTCGGTGGGAAGTCTGCTTCTCCCTCTGACCCTCCTCCCTCTCATGTGCTCTCTCTCATTCTCTCTCTCTCAAATAAATAAATAAAATCTTTAAAAAAAAAAAGAATTTAGAAAAATTATTGAACTTAAAATTATTGAACTAACTTAGAAGAAAGACAGGCAGTGACAAACTATCATTTATCCATATGACAGTTACTGTGTGGCCTGGGTGCTACCTTAAAAGCAGACAGCTCCACACGAGAGCTGGGCCCTCACTCATTTTTTAAATTTCAGCATACCGTGACATACAGCTGATTCTGATCGCCCAGTTAAGCAGACTGTCTAGTTTTAACACCAAAACAACCCCAACAAAATGCACAAGTGGTAGCTTAAAAAGATTTTTGAAAATAACAATATATAGAAGAGAAGGTAGAAAATAGAGAAACAAACAATTAAGAAAACAGCACTTCACCTTCTTCCTACATCATTCACATTACAGGGTTAAAAAAAAAAGATGTCATCTGATCTGACAAGTAGGCAAAAAAAAAAAAAAAACCACCAAGACCACCATTTGAAATATGAATTTTCACACACTAACCTTATTCTATATATATACTGTGCCTTGAGGTATTAGCTAATATAGTAAAAACCATCACAACTAGCAAACGTTTAAAACAGGTGTTTTATAATTATTCCGGTGAGGTTTAAAAATCCTTTGATATTTAATTTTACAACCAAATCCCTTTTGATGTTTCTTCCTTAACAGTGAAAGACAAAAATCAATACACTTGTCCTTCCTGACATGGAAAAAAAAAAAAAATGTAGCAAGAAACTAAGATGTATTCCTTTGTCAGGAAATATTGATGGGGTACAGGGAGAAAACATTGCTAGAGAAGTTAAACAAGTATTAGAACAAATTATGCAATTTTGGGGTTTCTACTATGCTTCACCTTACAGGGTGTACAGGATTCCGAGTTAATGGTAATGACATACGTAAAGAACTACTGTTTGTAAGCCATGAAAAGAGTCATCTCTTCCATAGTACATGGCCTCTTTAATACAATATTTTATGGGAAACCAATGTGAACATAACCACTGATAGAGTGACTGATAAAAATGGGATTAAAAAAATTAGAACCACACATGAAATTCACTCACTGCAACATTAACAGGCAAGCGACTGTGGCAAAGAAGCTTAAGACAAATATTCAACGTGCTACACGATGCCATCATTTTGGCACATATAAACTAACAGATAAGCAAATATAATTAAAGGGAAATAAGTACTATGGGGAAAAAGGATAGGAGAATCAGGGCTGGGGGTTCCCAGTGAAGTACAACTTCACTGAGTTGACACTTGAGCACAGTTTGAAGGGGGTAAGAGCCATGCAGACTTGGGGGTGGGAAGGAGGACGAAGGATATGTTCAAGGCAGAGTGTAAGAGTGCAAAATCCTTACGACAAAAATGTGACTGGGAGGTTCAAAGAACAGCTAGGAGGCAAGTAGTCGCTAAAGCAGTTTGAGTGGGGAACTGTAAAAGATAGAGAAGCAATGGAGGTGGGGTAAGGAATAGATACTGTAGGGCCAAGGGCCAAGGAGGACATTATAAGGATTTTGGCTTTCATTTTGGGTGAGATAAGGAGCCACTACAGGGCTCTAAGCAGAGGAGTTACAGGACTATCCATCTGTCAAAAATATTAAAATTTAACCCCTGATTAACTTTTAAGAAAAACAAGTGATTGAAAGAAGGTAGATGATAATTCGCTTGTGAACTTCAACAAAAATCCTTGCATCAGTGAATGGGATGGGAAAACATTAAGTGCTGTTAAGGATACTCTACTTCTATTTGGATGAATCTTAGTAAGGTAAAACCAAGATGGGGGGTGGAGGGGAGAACAACTGTATCTACAACCACATCTTCAAATCATCGATCAGGTATCAGCCCAAAATTTTGGAGAAAATAAAATATTCAGTAGGATATTAAGTCATATTGTTCTCACTTTAAAACCTCATGGTAGGGGCACCTGGGTGGCTCAGTTGGTTGAGCGACTGCCTTCGGCTCAGGTCATGATCCTGGAGTCCCGGGCGAGTCCCGCATCGGGCTCCCTGCTCACTGGAGAGTCTGCTTCTCCCTCTGACCCTCCTCTCTCTCTCATGCTCTCAGTCTCTCATTCTCTCTCTCTCAAATAAATAAAATCTTAAAAAAAAATAAATAAAACCTCATGGTAATGTTCTAGTGAGAATAAAAATGTGCATTTTTGGGTGCCTGGGTGGCTCGGTCAGTTAAGGGTCTGACTTCGGCTCAGGTCATGATCCCAGGGTCCTGGGATCGAGCTCCGCATCAGGCTCCCCGCTCAGCGGGAAGCCTGCTTCTCCCTCTCCCACTCCCCCTGCTTGTGTTCCCTCTCTCGTTGTGTCTCTCCCTGTCAAATAAATAAATAAAATCTTAAAAAAAAAAAAGTGTTAGTTATCATATCAGTAGTACATGTACTATAAAAAATAAATAAAATGCTCAAAACACTTTTCCCGTTGTAGTGCCTTTATCCAAAAAATCTGAAGACCATTCTCAGAATACAGAGAAGACAGATTCAACAACAAACAAGGCTCTATGATAGAGGCCTCTTCTATGTATCCAGTATTTCAGCAAGCCTATAATCCCATCAGTAGTCCCGTGTTCACTTATGCCTCTGCACAAATGAGTCCGTCTCTCGAAAATCACCTTGGCCTGAACTCTACTGCTTATCATTCAAAGTACTTGTGATTTGTCCTGTGAGGTTTTCTTTCCCCTCCCCTGGGTAAAAGCAACTATACTCTCCTTTGCAACCTACACTATGCCCTGTTTCTCTCTCTAATTTCAGCACCTATCAGGTAATGTTATGTCTCACTCATTCACTAGTCTGCTAGCCCTTGAAGCAAGAGGTCTGATCTTATTCACCTTTATCCCTGAAACTCAAGCACATACTATGCAGCTCAAAAACTGCTACTGAAATAAACTACCTAACCCAGTGGTATGTGCTGTGGAATTTACTGTAGTTATTAATTCCTTTCCATATACCAAATCCTATGGCAGTGATACATACCATATCTTACCAAAATATTAAATCTTGGATTAGTTAAATCACAATTCTTCACATTTTTAAAATCAATTTACCAATAACTTGGGGGGATTCTACAGGGAGCCTGTATTTTCTACCACATCTATTAAAGTTTAAAAAACAAAACAAACAAACATGTATGGAGCCATCGCACAGAGAATCTGATAACTATACAGACCCTGTCGGCAGGAACCATATGTTTTGATGTGTGTGACCGCCTATGGTTGCACTGTACAACTAACAAATGCAATCAATACCAGGAACAGTCACATGGGTCTTCCTGAAGTCCTAGAGAAAGCTTCCTCAACTAAAAATGGGGTTACATCCTGATAAGACCATCATCAGTTGACAATATCTTAAGTCAAAAATGGATTCAATAGGCCTCACCTATCTTAAATGTGCTCAGAACACTTACATCAGCCTAGTTAGGCAAAATCATGTAACACAAGCCTATTTTATAATACAGTGCTGAATACCTCATGTAATTTATGGGATACTGTACTGAAAGTGGGAAAGAGAATGGTTGTATGGGTTCAAAATGGTGGTCAGTCTATCAGCTGTTTACCCTCATGACCATGTGGCTGGCTGGGCAGTGTGGCCACTCCTGCCCAGCATCACAAGAGACCATCACAGCACATATGCTAGCCTGGGGAAAAAATCAAAATTTGAAATTCTAAGTATGGTTTCTACTGAATGCCTATCACTTCCGCACCATCATAAAGTCAAACAACCATAAGTCAAACCATTGTTAAGTTGGGGACCATCTGTGTACTAGATCTGTACTCTTAGGGGAAATGTAAACTATTTCATCATCAAATTATTCTAATTCCCCAGAGCCACTTTTAATGGTGTATCTGTATATGAACACTACATCTTGTCACTTATTTTCATTAACAAAGCACTACAAAGGATCAGTGGGTATCAGTTCTCAAAGGCTTAAGTTCTCCGACAATATATTTTTACAACATCTCTTAATGGCACTGGAGGCATGTCTTTAAGAAACAAGTGTCAAACAACATTCTAGATGTACCAAGGCATTTTAACTCATTCCTATTTACTGTAATTATGTTTACTCAATTACTCAATATAGATGAAGAACCCAGTGCTTAATCTACCCCTGCCCCAACTAGATCTATTTCTAAAAGCAAAATTATTATAAATAAACCTATATTCTTACCATTATTGCTAATAAAATCTTCATGTAAAATAGGCAGGTCAAGACGAATTCGTTTTAAACAGGTCTGAAAATAAAGAGTATTTTTACATTTTCATCAGTAACATTTGGGGGAAAATGAGAATTTATTCAATTCTTAGTTTCAAAAAAGTTGTTCATCAAATAACTACTATTAACTTCTCTTCTACCATGACAGATTTCAAAATGAAAATGCCAAACAGTGACGTAGCCTCAACTAAAATCCATCCTTGGCACTATTTAGCATTATGAATGATATTCATAATAATCCCAACACCTACCTGAACTTCCTTTTTACTTCCCAGGTATTCAACTCTGTCAATAAAATCCTCGAATTGCAGTTTAGGGAATAGCCTATGTGCCCAATGCTCCATGTGTCTGATTAGCGTTTTCAAGTCTTCAGCCTGGCACATAAAAATAAAAATGCTAAATAGAAGACTCGTTCTCACAACTGACCTTGTCAGCAGATTTTAGAATTGAATAGTAATGCCAAAGTCACTGGTGTCATTTTATATTTATAAGATTAAGAAACTTCTGAAGAAACTTTAAGAAGAGAACTATTCATTGAGCTTAGAGGATTATAGTCTAAAAGAGCACTGGATATGATTTAAAAAAAAAAAAAAAACAGTATAAAAACTTAACGAAAGTTAAAAGATAATCATGTATCTTTTTTTAAAAGTATTTATTTATTTGCGAGAGAGAGTGTAAGAGAGAGCACAAGCAGGGGGAATGGCAGAGGGAGAGGGACAAACAGTCTCCCTGCTGATCAGGTAGCCAGATGTGATGTGGGGCTGATGCAGAGCTCGATCCCAGGACTCAGGGATCATGAACTGAGCTGAAGGCAGATGGATAATCATGTATCTTTTCAGAACTGTAAAGTAATATGTGAAAATAAGCTTTAATAAAATATGTCAAGATATCTTTTAGGAATAACTAAACAAAATGACAGGTCCCTAAATCATATATAGAGAACAAAGCATTGAGAATTCAAAACTGAAAATATATTCAGAAATCCCAAGGGCAAAGGACAAAGACTAACAACAGTTTAAACATTCTCAGCAACTCCTCTTTATATATGAAATTTCAATTGAACACTAAAATTTTTAAAAATTAAAATGAAAAACAAAGTTTAATAAACTGGACTAATGAATAACAAAATTCCAAATTCCTGGTTTTAATGTAAAATATTTTATTCTTTTCTTAACAGTATTTTAAAGATTTATTTATTTATTTTTGAGAAAGAGTGTGTGAGAGAGCTTGCACACACGAGTGGGGGTAAAGAGCAGAGGGAGAAAAATCCCCAAGCACACTCCCCACTAAGTGGGGAGCCCAATGTGGGGCTCTCTTGATCTCACAACCCTGAGATCATGACCCGAGCAGAAACCAAGAGGGGGACACTTAACTGACTGAGCCACCCAGGCGCCCCTTAACAGTATTTTAAAATAGAAGTCAAGGGGCACCTGGGTGGCTCAGTCCGTTAAGCATCTGCCTTTGGCTCAGGTCATGATCTGGGTCTCCTGCGATCAAGTCCCACATCGGGCTCCCTGCTCAGCGGGGAGTCTGCCTCTCCCTCTGCCTCTGCTGCTCCCCCTGCTTGTGCTCTGTCAAATAAATAATAATTAAAAAAAAAAAAAACAGAATAGTTGCGGGGCGCCTGGGTGACTCAGTTGGTTGGGCGACTGCCTTCGGCTCAGGTCATTATCCTAGAGTCCCTGGATCGAGTCCCGCATCGGGCTCCCTGCTTGGCAGGGAGTCTGCTTCTCCCTCTGACCCTCCCCCTCTCATGTACTCTCTCTCTCTCTTTCTCGCTCTCTCAAATAAATAAATAAATAAATCCTTAAAAAAAATAGAATAGTCAAAAGCACAGGCTCTGGATCACACTGTATAGAATCAAAATCTCAATCCTGCTACTTAATAGTTGTATGACTTTAAGCAAATCACTTTGCCACTGTGCCTTCTTTTTCATGTATGAGAATAATATTATACACACTTGGTAGGGTTATGAGAAATAAGTAATACAAGTAAAGTGCCTGACACAAAGTATACACTCAAATACTGGCCATCATTGTTGTTATCTGATCTTGTCTAAGAAGCCAATGGTCAACCCTACCAGTAACTAAACATGTAATACTAAGAGCTTGCTTCAGCAGCATATATATTAAAGTAATACTGAGAGTATGTGTTATCCTTCTCATTCTGATAATAAAGTTTGTTTGTTTTTAATTCAATCACCTAAGATTATTTTCCAGTTGTTGGGGGGAGCTGGTCAGTCACCTCACAGTGTCATGTTAGACTTGGGGTCACAAGAGAAACACCTAAATACGTCCCAAGTCATACATGGAGAAAAAAGCAGTGAGGATTCAACTTTGTGACAAAACAGTAAGAATTTCCAAGGGCAAAGTACAGAAGACTAAAAAGCATAAATGCCTGGAGCCCACCCTCACCCAGTGAAGAAACACGAAATTTTTATCCTTCATATAAACTCATTTATTTTAATAAAGTGCTTATTATGAAAATGATGAAGACTTCATTAAATTCAAAGCACCAATTCATCATTACAACCTGAAAATTTCAACAAGGGCAATGAATTAACTGAGATGAGTATGGTTTGGAGTTTTGTTTTGTTTTTGTTTTAAGTAAGCTCTACATCCAACCTGGGGCTTGAATTCACAACCCCAGATCAAGTCCCACGCTCCACTGACTGAGCCAGGTAGGTGTCCCTCTTTTTTTTTTTTTTTTGAGATGGGTATGCTTTTAAAATATCCTGATTTACATTTAGTTTTGTGGCAAAATAGGATACAGACTTCTCTCTTCCTGTCCGCTGAAGCTGAGCAAAGGTACTACAATTTTTTAGCCTCCCAGCTTCTGAAATCTTGGATTTTTTGTATGTATGTATGTATGTATCTATCTATCTATTTATTTATTTATTTAAAGTAAGCTCTACACCCAATCTGGGGCTTATATTCACGACCCCAAGATCAAGAGTCACATGCTCTACCAACTGAGCCAGCTGGGCACCCCTCCTGGGATTATTTTTTACTTTTTACCTCCTCATATCCCATTGCCTACAAGTACTGTATGTTGTTTATCTCTCTACTACTACCCTATCAGGCTATCTGCACCTTGTTCACCTTCACCCTGGTAGTGCGACAGTATCTGAATTGCTGTCTGCTTCCAACCTCTTCCCTGTTTCCCATTACCCTGCATACCACACTAAGATGATGCTCACTGTTGTATTAACATTACTGTAGCTGGGCTATGAAAGAGGAAGTCTAAGCTCTCCCCTTAACTGTTGGCATTGGACACTGAAAACTCTAAAATTCCAGTGCCTGGGCGGCTCAGTCAGTTAAGCGGCTGCCTTCAGCTCAGATCATGATCCCAGAGTCCTAGAATGGAACCCCCAATCGGGCTCCTTGATCAGTGGGGAGTCTGCTTCTCCCTCTCCCTCTGCCACGCCCCTGCTTGTGCTCGCTGTCAAATAAATAAATAAAATCTTTTAAAAAACTCTTAAAATTCCAATTTCCTTAACTAGATAATGGGACCAACACCTACTCTACAGGTTTGAGAATTAAAGTATTTGAAAATACTTCATAATCTGCAAAGCTCTACAAAGATATCTGCAAAAAATTGTTATCTATACTCTACATTATTCAAAGATAAGAGCCTTTTAGGGGTGCCTGGGTGGCTGAGTCAGTTAAGCATCTGACTCTTAATCTCAGCCCAGGTCTCGATCTCACAGTCATGAGTTCAAGCCCCACACTGGGCTCCATGCTAGGCATGAAGCCTACTTTAAAAAAAAAAAAAAGGAGGCACCTGGGTGGCTCAGTCGTTAAGCGTCTGCCTTCGGCTCAGGTCATGATCCCAGGGTGCTGGGATCGAGCCCTGCATCGGGCTCCCTGCTTGGCAGGAGGCCTGCTTCTCCCTCTCCCACCCCTGCTGCTTGTGTTCCTTCTCTCACTGTGTCTCTCTCTGTCAAATAAATAAATAAAATCTTAAAAAAAAAAAAAAAGATAAGAACCTTTAAAATAACACATTTAGACAGTGATCAACAGTTCTTAAATGTCTTCATTTTTCAACTTAAATGATGCCTATTATGAATCAGACACATGACAAGATAATGTGTCATATCTTGGGGACACATAAGTGATTGATACAGGTAAAGTCCTTGCTCTCCTGAAGCCTAAAATCACTCTTTAAGGTAGACTAAGTCAGTTTTATTCCTAGAAATTATAAAGTACAAACTCAGAGCTTACAGACTTCGATGTGACTTTCCTAAAGCCATACAGAGGCAAAAATGAGACTACAAGATATGTTTTCTGATTCTTCAAGCAGTGCACTTTCCAGTACATCTTAGTTTCTCAAGAGATATGATGATAAATGATGGTATCTGTGAAACATTCTAAGAGTCCTCAGAACATGATCATGGGCCCACAGTTCTACTGATATGTGAAAGAACAAAGAATAAAAATCAGACATTTCTTACCTCATGACCTTTACCTTTGAATTTTGCCTTATCAAACACATGCCTTAATGCTGGAAGCCCTCTCTCTGAAGTTAATCTGTGAAGAGAAATATGTTTCGAATTTCAAGTTTTCTAGAGCCTCAAGGCCAAAGCAAAACCATAAGAAAAAATATTATCTGCTGAACTGGAAAAAAAAAAAAAATGCGCCTGGCTGGCTCAGTCAGTTGAGCATCCAACTCTTGATTTCAGCTCAGGCCATAATTTCAGGGTCGTTATATCAAGTTCCACAGTGGGCTCCATGCTCAGGGGGGAGTCTGCTTGAGATTCTCTCTCTCCCTCTGCCCCCTACTCTCTCAAATAAATAAATAAATAAATATTAAAAAAAAAAAAAGACAAATACTGATCTCCAAATCATCCTAAGTAAAAGTTTTTTAATAATATAAGGGGGAAAAAATAACATTAAAAAAAAAAAAGGAATAAATGTTTAAGGAAATAGTAAATGTACCTCTGAGCATCCAGCTTGGGTATATTCCGTTTAACTGTTCTCTTTGGAGGTACAGGAACAGGTGCTCCTCTCCCTGACTCTGGTGAAATATACCAATATTTGATATTACTTAAATAATTTAAGCCTCATCTATAAAATGTATCATTTCTATGCTAATAGATGGATAACTGAACACAGGCACTTTTTTGGAATTCTATACAAACCTTCATCAGGTTCAGCTCCTTCACCATTTTCTCTCTGTGGAGAAGCTGGAGGTGGAAAAGGAGGAAAAGTTTCATCTTCTACATGCTCATAATCTGGTAGGTCAATCAAGCCATTCTCCTGTGGCTCCAGCATCTTTTCCTCTACAGGAAAATAAATAAATAAATAAACCTGTTTATTCATCCAAGTAGTCTCCTTATTACACAGTTGTTCCACCTGCAGCAAAATGCACGTGTTTCAGTCGGTTAAACTGTATTTCAAACTCACATCATGAAAAGAAGTAGAGAGTAGTTATGGGAAAAAACCAGGTTAGAAATCAGAAGAGGTGAGTTCTAACATAGACCCTACCACCCAGTAACTGCATGATTTTCAGCAAATCATTTTACCTCAACTGTTGAGTCTCCCCTCAGAGGGTTTCAAACTATGGTCCAAATGGGTGTGAAATAGGCAGGGTTCAGGTACCTCACCCCCACTATAACCAGAGTAGCTTTTAAAAAATCTGTTTACATATTCCTCTTCTAGTTAAGGTTTCCTTTGACAGAAGGGAAATAATCCTCAGGTTGATAACCTGAAAGGATGCTTTTCAGTACCATCGAACTTGACCTCTTAGCAACAGCTAACACTTTTGATCAGTTTCTTTTTCTGGAAAAGCAGTTTTGTTGGCTTCTGAATCACAGTACTTACTTGGTTTTCCTCCCTTTCTGGACACTCCTCCTGGATCTTCTGTGCAGATTCATCTTCCCCTAATCTGGTCAGTAAGTATTCAAGACTCCATCCTAGGCCCTCTTCACTTCTTTACGTACATGATTTTAATAATCATTTATAGATGAATCTCTCTAATTTTTTCTCTACCCAGAGATACCATCAAATCTAAGCTCCAGATCCCTACTTCTCATTTTATAGCTCTTCAATTTCTCAAAGGCAACTATAACTTCTCATGTACAAAACCAAACTTCTAAATTTTCCCAATTCAGTGGGTGATATCTATCCTGCCATGCAAGTAAGAAACCTGTAAGTCATTCTTGATACTTCCTTCCCCCATCCTACATATCCTGTCCATTCTACTTCTTAAACATCAGTTAAGTCTTTCATTTCTCCCTATCTCCACAACCACTTCCTAACATTTCTTCCTTTGGTTACTCCATTACTCATAACCACTTTTGCCTTTTTCAAACCATTCTCCATATTACAGCTAGACTGAAGGTCTGGAAATATAAAGCCAATCACATTACCACTTAGCTTAAATATTTCAATGGCTTCCTACTGCTCTTGGGCTAATGATAAAACCCCAAGGCTCATCATGGAACACTACATTTAAACTAATGATGTAATGTATGGGGATTAACATAACAATAAAAAAAATAATAATATATATTTAAAAAAAAAACAAAAAAAACTCCAAGGTTCTGTCTGGTTTGGCACCTTCCTACTTCTTCAGCCTCACTTCACACAATTCTTCATGATCTTTTCTTTCAGTTTCTTGAAAGAGCCACATCCCTCGGGCCATGAGTCCTTTGCTAAGGCTGTTTCCTATCTTGAAGGCTCTCACCGGGACTCCTTATCTCCTTCAGATCTCAACTCTCACCTCCTCAGATAAGTCTACCCCAATTTCCCTGAATTAAATCCTCCTATAATAAGCATTCAAAGTGTCAAGTACCAATTTCATAGCATTTACCCAGTTTCAATATTATATTCCATTTCTGTGATTATCTAGTGTTTGTCTTCCATACTAGACTGCAGCTCTAAAAAGGCAAAGACCAGGGCGCCTGGGTGGCTCAGATGGTTAAGCGTCTGCCTTCGGCTCAGGTCATGATCCCAGGGTCCTGGGATCGAGTCCCACATCGGGCTCCCTGCTCCTTGGGAGCCTGCTTCTCCCTCTGCCTCTCTCTCTCTCTGTCTCTCATGAATAAATAAATAAAATCTTTTAAAAAAAAATAAAAATAAAAATAAAAAGGCAAAGACCAGGTGAGTCTCTTTGTGCTCCACCACTGTATCCCCAAAGCTGGTATACAGCAGATGCTCCATAAATATTTGTTGAATGACAGAATAAAGACTCCAAAGCTTCCTTCAAACTGTAATACTACTAGAACTAAATGACCCCTAAAGGCTCTCCGATTCTAAATTTCCATGACCACAGATAACGTAACAACGTTATCAACTCCTTTTGATGACCCATCTTATCTTCAAGTAAGGTTCAATAACCACAGATTTTCAAAATTGGAAAGGCAGTTAGAGGTCATATAATCTAAAGTAGCCTTCTGTCTACAATAAGGATATTCAAGTTAAGTTTTAATTCTAGTCAAGTTTCTTTGGGAAGAAATGGAGTTCACACTTTTGAGAACAGGGAGCTGTGAGTTTGACGGCAGGGCACAAACTATATTAAGTGTAGCAAGATGCAACGTAAGGAACTGGCCAAGCATGGGGTGGGGTCTGTCAGCAAACTGGCTGTGAATAAGGCAGCTCTTATCTTTCACTTCTTGATGGTGGTTGCATACTGTTTTTAGACATCGATGGAATTCTCTTAGCTTCCCCGCCCCCGCCCCCAGTCCTCAAACTCTCACAGAAGTGAAGGTAACCTTATAAGAAATTTAATACCCAAACTCCAATTCGTTCCCAGACCCTTAGGGGTCCCATGTCCAACTTCATCCAAATTATCAAAACAGTAGCCCGTGTCGAAAGGGAAGTCCCACCAGACTGACTCAATGTCCTCCTTTGCTAGCCACCCTAAAACCACTCTCCCACCCCATCCCCCCCTCCACCCTTCCCATCCCCGCACCCCCCCCCCAGTCTCCCTTCAACTTCATTCATCCATTCATCCCACATTCACAGGACGCTTTCTATGCTTAGAAGCCCGTGGACTGGTGCACGTTCCCTCCCGCTAAAAGGCTGCGTTTGGCGAGCGGCCGACCCGAAAGAAAAACGACAGGTAAAAGTGCCCGCCCTCTTCCCCACAGGGCGCGGCCTCGCCAGTCCCGCTCTGCCCAGGTCCGTCTGTCTGCTCCTCCCGCCTCCACACCCCCTCCCCGCGACTCCCCAGCACCCCGCTCCTCCGTCCCCCTCGCTCGACCGCCGCTTCTCGCAGGCCCTCCACTCGCCCGCGTGCCCACTCTCACCTCAGGCGCACGGCGGCGGCCACAGCGCGGGGTTGAGCGCGGGGCTAAGCGCCGCTGCCACACGGCGTTGATCGCGAGACTCTGGAGATCCCGCCGCGAGAAGGGGCCTCGGCGTTTGGCGCCAAATCTGCGCAGGGCTTGGGCGGAGTCCGCGGGACCCGCCCCCCCACAGGCACCGCCCACCCGCGTCCGTCTCCCCCTTCCCGGGGTCCCGCCCCCCACGGCGCCCCTCCCGCCGCCTCCGCCCTCCGGAATTCCTTAGAGGAGGTGAACTTTATTTGCTTAAAGCTCGTGTTTGTTTCGTTAGACTTTGGGGAAACGTCTGTGTTCTAGAAAACTGGCTTGTGGATGGAGCAGAAAGAATAGAGGCGAAAGAATTTGATAAGAAACTACCGATTCTTCAGAGTTAATAACAATTCCTTGAACATTGAGTTTTATTGTTTATTGAATAATGAGCTGAGGAAAGGGGTGGTAAAGCGTTAGTGTTAGGAGTGTAGACACAAAAATGTAAAAAATACGTTACCTTTAATTTTTTTTTTTTTAAGTGAGTTAAGGGGAGCCTGACGGGCTCAGTCCATAGAGCATGCGCCACTTGGTAGAGTTTACTTAAAAAAAGTGAGTCCAAATATATTCGTATTTACTTACTTGCCCGCCCATTCACACAAGTGAGGAAAATAAATAGGTAACTAATGGGGATGGGAACTGGGCATATGGGATGAGGTAGGTTGGGGACTTAACTCTGTACCTTTTTTTTTAGCTTTACCCCAAAGTAGGGTCTGAACTCATGACCATGACCCTGAGATCAAGAGTCACTCGCTCTCCCAACGGAGTTAGCCAGGCGCCCCTATACCTTTTTTAAACATATAAATACATTATTCAAAAAACAAAAAAAGTTATCTGTAGCAAATACAGCATCAAGATTTGACAAACCACGAAGATGAGTAGTGTTGCAACATTATTCTCTCTACTTTTCTACAGCTTGAAGTATTTTATTAAAATTATAAAAGAGGGTCGCCTGGGTGGCTCAGTTGGTTAAGCGTCTGCCTTCGGCTCAGGTCATGATCCCAGGGCCCTGGGACTGAGTCCGAGTCTGCCTCCCTGCTCAGCAGGAAGTCTGCTTCTCCCTCTGCCTGCTACTCTCTCTCTGACAAAATCTTTTTAATAATAAATAAATAATAAAATTATAAAAGAATAAATCAAATGTGTGAGAAGAATAAGATAAAATAAATTGCAAGCTATATTATCTATAAAGTTATGTATGCAAATATGTACATGTACCACATTTTCTTTAATTTTATGATTTTATTTATACATTTATTTATGTAAAAATATATATAAAACATATTTATTTATATCTATACATGCAAGATAATATATGTTAATATTAAGCAATTAAGAAAATGACCACTGGGGTGCCTGGCTGGCTCAGTGGGTAGAGCATGCAACTCTTGATCTCTGGGGTTGTAAGTCTGAGCACCATGCTGGGAGTAGAGATTACTTAAAAATAAAATATTTTTAAAAAGAAAGAAAATTAATATTAATTTGAAGAATTGTGTCAACTTCAAAAGTCTGAATAACTGAGGCAAGAGGCATTCTTCCAATTATCCAGATTACAGTGTATATTCCACACAAATAAAGTAAATGTAAAAGCACTTCAAAAAATTGAAAAGTTATACGTCCCCTCACCTACTCCCACACACAAAAGCCCAGAGCAGAAGCTCTGAGGATTTGAACCTCAGTTCCATCATTTACTACTTAGTGACATTGACTGTGCTTCTGTTTTCTCAGTATTAATAACAGGACCTACTGAATAGGGTTATGAGGAGGATGAAATTATAGTACTTAATGTCACCTGTTATCCATATAATCTTTTTGTTGTTGTTGTTATCCATATAATCTTTAGAATGTTTGACCCTTTGAGAAAATGTAAAGACTTTGGTAAGTTAGGGTGCCTGGGTGGCTCAGATGGTTAAGCATCTGCCTTCGGCTCAGGTCATGATCCCAGGGTCCTGGGATCGAGTCCCGTATCGGGCTCCCTGCTCAGCGGGGAGCCTGCCTCTCTCTCTCTCTCTCTCTCTCTGTCTCTGTCTCTTATGAATAAATAAATAAAATCTTTAAAAAAAAAAAAAGACTTTGGTAAGTTATTTGTGGGCCCATGTGAATATAACTATCACTGACATATTATTGTCAAGATTAATTGTCCTTTTTGTTCATATGTGAGGAATACTAGAAATATATTTTCCATAGCAATTTCACCAGAGATCTAAAGATAGCTTTCCCACAGACCATGTCATTAGCACGCTTTTAAAATAGCTTAATGGGGCGCCTGGGTGCTCAGTTGGTTAAGCGACTGCCTTCGGCTCAGGTCATGATCCCAGGGTTCTGGGCTTGAGTCCCACATCGGGCTCCCGGCTCAGCGGGGAGCCTGCTTCTCCCTCTGACCCTCTCCTCTCTCATGCTGTTTCTCTCTCGCTCGCTCTCTAATAAATAAATAAATAAAATCTTAAAAAAAAATAGCTTAATGGTTTTTTGTTTGTTTCAAAGATTTTATTTTAATCTCTACATCCAACATGGAGCTCAAACTCACAACCCTGAGATCAAGAGTCGCATGCTGTACTGATTGAGCCAGGCAGGCACCCAAAGAGTTTAATGTTTTTAAAAACGAATAGTATTAAAGAAAAAAAACAGACTATTAAAGAGCAAAGATTGAGTCTGGAGTGTAAAAGTTTTTCTGACAAGCAGAGTACCCACCCAGTCCAGAGATGAGGTTTGAAAAAAGAGGAATGGAGTACATCTTTTACAACCAAAAGACCATGAACTATTTCTATCTGTATCTATTAAGAAAGTGAAGTCTCAGATTCTTGTTGATTGGTTGGTGTTATTTGGGCTTAACACTTAGGTGAGTGCTGGGCTGGCTGGTGGTAGTGGTCTGCTGTGTATTTGGGGACTACATCTCAAGACTGTGGCATCCATTTGTCCCTGGCTTGTACATGACGTGCCCAAGTTGGGATTATATCACCCAATCAGGTCTACATCAGCATTAGCAACTGAGGTGGCGCTGGCCAGGAATAATAAATTCAGATCTGATTCAGCTACAAATAACAGAAAAAAAACTAAAATAAACTGAAATAGCAAGAAACAAAAAAAAAAGCTTATTTGTTTCTCATGTATAAGAAATCTGGAGGGGGATGCCTGGGTGGCTCAGTCAGTTAAGCGTCAGCCTTTGGCTCTGGTCATGATCCCAGGGTCCTGGAATCAGTCCCACTTTGGGCTCCCTGCTCATCAGGGAGCCTGCTTCTCCCTCTGCCTGCCACTCCCCCTGCTTGTGCTCTCTCTCTCTCTGACAAATAAATAAATAAAATCTCAAAAAAGAAAGAAAGAAAGAAATCTGGAGGTAATGAGTCCAGTTGGTAAGGGGTTCCATAGTGTTAGGAATCCAGGCTCCTGTCTTCTTGCTTTACCACATAAGCATCTCATTCTCAAGTTCACCTCATTGTCCAAGATGGCTTCTAGAGCTCCAACTACATTCCAGTCAGTAGGAAAGAGGAAAAAACAACACATTTTAAGAACATTTCCCAGAAGTTGCATACAATTCTGTTTACATCTCATTATGCAGAATGTAATCACATGGCCACACACAGCTGCAAAGGAGACTGGGAACATTATCTTTATTGTTAGTGGTCATGGCCCAGAAAAAATGTAGGGTTTCTGTTACTGTGAAAGGGGTAAAAAGATGTTGGGGGACATAGCAGACTGCCTCAAATAACAAAATAGAAATAATAAAACTAATACATTTATTTTTCAAATCTATAATTTTGGAGTATTTCCAAAAATATCAAGAACATGAATAGCTAGTACTTTCACAATAATGCACACAAACAATTCTCAGCATAAGAAGACTATTACATTGGGCGCCTGGGTGGCTCAGTCGTTAAGCATCTGCCTTCGGCTCAGGTCATGATCCCAGGGTCCTGGGATCGAGTCCCGCATCGGGCTCTCTGCTCGGCAGGAAGCCTGCTTCTCCCTCTCCCACTCCCCCTGCTTGTGTTCCCGCTCTCGCTATCTCTCTCTCAAATAAATAAATAAAATCTTTAAAAATCTAAAAAAAAAAAAAAAAGACTATTACATCACTGTGCATTGTGTTATGCCGTCTGGAATCTTTCCTAGAATACATTCTTTTTTTTTTTGCTCTGAGTCAGTTTGCTCTTCTGTAATACAAAAGGTGTGGATTAGATGATCCCCAAAGTACCGTTTTAATGAAGGACACTGAATAGTGATAAACCAGCAGGTACCTCTTGAGTGCTCTGTATTTTAGGTAATAAATCAAATGAATTAATATAAGATAAACTTTGAATATGCTATGTTTGGGAACTCCCATCATTTTATGAGTTTATCCCTAAGATTAAAGTTGAAAACTCACCTCTACAAGGTTCCTTACTGCTAGGTCTACACTGGTTGCCCCAGTTTCTACAAATGAATGAGATTTTAGGTCAGAAGAGGGTGAAGTGAAGACAGAGGCACTGCTTACAATCTATTCTGACCATCCCCTACCTCCCCTCCATAACACTAGTAACCACCTTCCAAAGGCAGGAGGGCTAGAGGTGCTTAGTGGTCATGTTGAGCATCTAGCATCAGTGGTGAGAATGGAAGTCCACTTAAAGGCTCAGTGGTAGAGACACTTGTACCCAACCGTGGACTTACTACCCCCAGGCTTCTGGGGTCTCCAATGGAGCAACAGAACAATACAATTTTGGCATTAGTACAATATAGCTCCCAAGCCTTATTTTCTGCCCACTCAGATTCTGGGAGCCATCTGCATCCTTTAATACATTTCTTTTCTATTTAAACTAGTAATGAGATGAGACTGAATTGTGTTATTTGCAATGAAGAACCCTGGCTAACACATGTTGACTGATTATAAATGATAAAAGAAAAAAAAAGATAGAAGACAATATACCATTAAATGCTGATTTACTTGGAACCCAAAAGTTGTTAAGTGCTAGAAGAAAAATGAACAAGAGCTGGAGTAGTCAGGAAAGACTTCTGGAAAGATCTAGAACTTGAGCAGAATCTTGGAATCAACTCAGATTTGGACATATGTATGGGAAGTTGCCCTAAGATAAGGAAAATTATAGAAGTATAAAAAATTATTCAGCTTAGGGGCACTTGGCTGGCTCAGTCTATAGAGCATGTGACTCTTGATCTCACAGTCTTGAGTTCAAGCCCCATGTTGGGCATGGAGCCCACTTTAAAAAAAAAAAAAAACTGGGCGCCTGGGTGGCTCAGTTGGTTAAGCGACTGCCTTCGGCTCAGGTCATGATTCTGGAGTCCCGGGATCGAGTCCCGCATCGGGCTCCCTGCTCAGCAGCGAGTCTGCTTCTCCCTCTCCCGCTACCCCCTCTTGTGCTCTTTCTCTCTCTCACTCTCTCTCTCAAATAAATAAATAAAATCTTTAAAAAAAAAATTAAGCTTCAGTAAAGAAACTGATCTGCTTGACTCAGATTGTGTTGTTAGGAAGAATGAAAAACAAGATTAGGACAGCTGTTTTGAACAGAGGAGTCTCATTATAGATTCTTTTTTTTCATAGCCCCTGAAGGTTTTAAATATTATTTGTATATAATTTTTGATACCTATAAAATAATATATGTAATATTCATGTATGTTATAAAGCGTAACAATAGAATACACACACATGTCAACATACCATCCAACCAAAGAACTATTCCTACTCTATGTTTATCCCTTCTCCCATTCCCCTGAATCTCCCATCCCACTGAGACCACCACTATCCTGAATTTTGTATTTATAATTCCTTTAAAACTAGTTTTAGTATGTATGTATAGGCCTAAAAATGTAAGCAATATGTTGTTTGGTATTACTTCTTTTTAAGCTTTATATAAATGATAACAAAATGTATGTAATCTGCTTAGGCTTGCTTTTCTCATTCCATATTTTGTTCTGTGATTTTTCTGTGTTGTTTCATACAGTTGTAGTTTAGAAATTTTTCACTGCTGTATATTATTCTATTACTGGATGTGCCATAATTTATTTAACCATTTTCTTGTCAATAAACATTTGAAATGGTTTGAGGGTTTTGCAACTATGAATAGTGCTGCTATTGAGCATTCTTATATATGTGTTTCACATATGCATTCTTAGATGTGTATTGTTACATATGTATTGATTGTTATGTATATATTGATTTATATGTATATAAATCAAAGGAGCAAAGACCTTGAAAAGACAGATGGAATGGGATCCAGATCACAGAGAGAAGAGATAGCCTTTGATGGGAGGATACAGCACGTCTCTCCATTCTAATATCAAGGATGAAAAGCGTCGATGTAGGTTTGTGATAGGAAGTGAAGGATCAGAGAGGATGACTGGGTCACTCCATGGTTGTAGTTTTCCCAGGTAAGGTAAATGCAACGGAAAGAGAAAGGGACAAGGGACTTGAAGTATTTGCAGGAGGTGATGGACCTTGGACTCTGCACTGAATGCAATAATGACAGGAAGAGACTGAGTGAAGACAGAGGCTTAAAGGAAGCTGAGTTCTGAATGGTGCCTCAGGTTTTTCCAGGAGAGCTCTTGAGCAAGTCAGCCCATTGTGGTCAAAGGGTAGCATGTCTAAATTTGTGATGTTGAAGGCTGTATCATGCAGAGGCCCAGAGTATCAACTGGGTCTCCCTACTCCTTAAAGGTTAAGTATAACTGACTCAAATCCCATCACCTCCACTGCCTATGGAAGTTGAAGGCCCTCCCAAGATTTTTGTAAATACCCAGTGAGCCCTAGGTCCTCAGGGTCATCTGGGCCTCCGAGTGCCTGAATCTCACGTATTATTTCTGTTCTGAACCATTTCAACTTAGGCCCTTTCTCCAGTTCCAACAATAAAAGTCACTCACTTAGTAGATATAGACACTCTTGTAAGGTTCCTGGAGAGAGGGTTACATTAAATCTAGCAAAACCCTCATCTTGATACCACTTTTCCCACTTTCCTCTCTCCTTCCCATCTCCTCTGTTGTAGATGCCATCTGTGTTCTGTCTTCTTAAGCTTGAGACCAACTGACACCTGCAGGATATGATTGGGAGGCAGTGTATGTGGGTGCTCACGAGTTCAAGCACTTAGAAAATAAAGGATTTCCCACTGGACAGCAACATGCAAAAGAATGCAACTGGACCACTTTCTTATTCTATACACAAAAATAAATTCAAAATTGATTAAAGATCTAAATGTGAGACAGGAAACCATTAAAACCCTAGAGAAGAACACAGGCAGCAACCTCTTTGACATCGGCTAAGCAATTTCTTACTAGATATGTCTCCTGAGGCAAGGAAAACAAAAGCAAAAATAAATTATTGGGATTTCATCCAAATAAAATTTTCTGCACAGAGAAGGGAACAATCAACAAAACTAAAAGGCAACCTATAGAATGGGAGAAGATATTTACAAATGACATATCTGATAAAGGGTTAGTGATACAAAATATGTAAAGAACTTATAAAACTCAAACACCCAAAAAACAAATAATCCAGTTAAAAAATGGGCAGAAGACATGAATAGACATTTTTCCAAAAAAGACATACAGATAGCCAGCAGACACATGAAAAGATGCTCAACATTACTCACTATTAGGAAAATGCAACTCAAACTACAATGAGATATGGTCTTACACCAGTCAGAATGGCTAAAATTAACAACACGGGAAACAACAGGTGTTGGCAAGGATGCACAGAAAGGGAAACCTTCGTGCACTGTTGGTGCGAATGCAAACTGGGGCAGCCACTCTGGAAAACAGTATGCAGGTTCCTCAAAAAGTTAATAATAGAACTACCCTACAACCCAGCAATTGCAGTAGTAAGTATTTACCCAAAGGGTACAAAAATACTAATTCGAAGAGATACATGCACCTACATGTTTATAGCAGCATTGTCAACAATAGCCAAATTATGGAAAGAGCCCAGATGTCCATCAACTGAAGAATGGATAAAGAAGCTGTGGTATCTGTATACAATGGAATGTTACTCAGCCATTAAAAAGAATGAAATCTTGCCATTTGCAACGACGTGGATAGGGCTAGAGAGAATTATGCTATGTGAAATAAGTCACTCAAAGAAAAACAAATATCATATGATTTCACTCCTATGTGGAATTTAAGAAACAAAACAAACAAACATGGGGGGGAAAAGAGAGGCAAACCAAGAAACAGACTCTTAACTCTAGAGAACAAACTGATGGTGACCAGAGGGGAGGTGGGTGGAGGGATGGTTTAGAAAGATGATGGGGATTAAGGAGGGCACTTGCGATGAGCACCGGGTGTTGTATATAAGTGTTGAATCACTAAATTCTACACCTGAAACTAACATTACACTGTATGTTAACTAACTGGAATTTAAATAAAAACTTGGAGGAAAAAAAATACAGGATTTCCTAACAAGGAAACTTCTCTCCCTAAGAGGACATTAGCGCTATCAGTTAAGGTAATAAAATGTTATTCTCCATCCAAATAGAATTTAATGGAAATGAAGAGTGATCAGAAAGTATTCCCAAGGTAGGGTGGAGTGGAAGAAAGCACTCAGCCATCTGACACACTGAGACCAACACTATTTGATTTTTTTTTTTTAAGATTTTATTTATTTATTTGACAGAGAGAGACACAGCAAGAGAGGGAACACAAGCAGGGGGAGTGGGAGAGGGAGAAGCAGGCTTCCCGCCCTGCAGGGAGCCGGATGCGGGGCTCGATCCCAGGACCCTGGGACCATGACCTGAGCCAAAGGCAGACGCCTAACGACTGAGCCACCCAGGCGCCCCAACACTATTTGATTTTCATGTCTCATGTTTCCGGTTATTTCTTCTGTGTTCCCAATAGTATCTGAAAAAATATTTGAAAAAAGAAAAACAGGTTAGTTTTGACTCTTTCATAATTTTAAAATATTTTATGATCAAATGCCTCATAGAAGCACTCTCACCAGGGGAGGGAGCTGACGAGCTGTTCCTTAAACGTTTTCACGAGCAAGGAGTGTGTTTTAAAGATTCAAGGTTGAAGAGGTGTTATTCAAAACATGGAAAAAAATTTCCCTGAGCGCATTCAAATAGCAAAAATGTCTTAGAACACAAATAACACAAACTACAAAAAGAAAGATCAGTAAATTTGACTTCATCAAAACAAAATGTTTGTTCTTCAAAGAAAATTAAAAGACAACCCACAGGCAGGTAGAAAATGGTTGCAAAACATATATTCGACAAAGGACTTGTATACCATATAGCATATTTATAAAGAACTCTTGCAAGTCAACAATAAGACAAGCAACCCAATTCAAAATGGGCAAAGGATTCAAACATTCACTTCCCCAAAGAAGATACGTGGATGTTAAATAAGCACGTAGATAAGATGCTCAGTATCACTAGTCAGTAGGGAAATGCAATTAAAACCACAACGAGGGGCGCCTGGGTGGCTCAGCATCTGCCTTCGGCTCAGGTCATGGTCCCAGGGTCCTGGGATCAAGCCCTGAGTCGGGCTCCCTGCTCGGCAGGAAGCCTCCTTCTCCCTCTCCCACTCCCCCTGTTTGTGTTCCTGCTCTCGCTGTCTCTCTCTCTCTGTCAAATAAATAAATAAAATCTTAAAAAATAATAAAAATAAATAAATACTTTGAAAAATAGTTTGAAATTTTTTAAAAAGTTAAACATACACCTACTCTATGACTCAGCCGTTTTACTCTTAGGTATCTACCCAAGAGAAATGAAAACATATTCATGTAAAGACTTGTATACAGATGTTCCTAGCAGCTTTATTTATAATAGCTAAAAAACTTGAAACAACACAAATGTCCATCAAAACGTGAATAGAGGGGCGCCTGACTGACTCAGTCCCTGGAGCATATGACTCTTGATCTTGGGGTTGTGAGTTCGAGCCCCACGTTAGGTAGAGATTACTAAAAAGATAAATAAACTTCAAAAGAAAAAGAAAGGGAAGGAAAACAAATTGTTGTATATCCATAAAATAGCACACTACTCAGCAGTCAATGAACTATTGACAAACACAACAACACGAATGAACATCAGCAATTATGCTGAGTGAAAGAAGCCAGACGTACAATTTCATTTATAGAAAAGTCTAGAAAATGCAAACTATACTAGGGCTATGGGCAGATGAGGAAAGGATTCTAAACAGGACGCCTGGGTGGCTCAGTCAGTTAAGTGTCTGCTTTCAGCTCAGGTCATGATCCCAGGGCCCTGGGATCAGTCCCACATCCAGCTCCTTGCTCAGCAGGGAGCCTGGTTCTTCCTCTGCCTGCCGCTTCCCCTGCTTGTGTGCTTGCTCTTTCTCTTTCTCTCTCTCTCTCTCTCTCTCTGATAAATAAATAAATAAATCTTTAAAGGGGCATGAGGCAACTATTGGGGTATGATGGGTGTGTTCGTTGTCTTGATGGTTTCTCCACATATAATGAAAGTGTTCAAATTTTATACATTCTTTTGTTTGAAAGATTTATTTATTTATTTGAGAGAGAGAGAGCATGAGCACAAGCAGGGGGAAGGGTCAGAGGGAGAGAGAGAGAGAAAGAGAAAAGCAGACCCCCCACTGAGCATGGAGCCCCATGATGCGGGGCTTGATGTAAGGACCCTGAGATCATGACCTGAACCAAAGCCAAGAGTTAGGCGCTTAGCCAACTGAGCCACCTGGGCGCCCCCAAATTTTCTACTTTCAATGTATGCCATGTATCTTATGTGATTATGTCCCAATAGATCTGCAAAAAAGATTCAAAGTATAAGAGATGTTTTTAAAATATAGAAGAAAATACCCTCAATAGTATTTAAACTAATTTCATTATACTCACTGAGTTCCCAGTCTTCAAGGGCATACAGCACTGAATTCCTCTTACCTTATCGGAATTGAATGAGTAATTGCTTTTTTCTCACTGTTACTTTTAATTTTTTTTGTATGAAAAAACAAACAAACAGAAACAGTGAATAGAAGGAGTACCACAATTGTTAGGAGGGGAATTAAAAGAGCCACATGAATTAGCTGATTATTCCGTTTTGTAGTTGTTCTTTCCAGTGGTTTTAACCCTTCACGGTGAGAATGCTTCTTTTTATGTTTACATTGTAAACAGATTAAATGGCTTGAAATAAAGCAAAATAATTTCATGTGGAAAGACACCATGCAATTTTTATTGCCGACAAGGGCAGAAAAGTTATGACAAAAAGTTTTTGAGTAAAAGCCTTGGAATATTCCTTTTTTTATGAGAGGGCACTGCAGCACATTACAGATGGAGTTTTTCAGAAACCTGCTAAGGATTTTCCCTTCTCTAAAGTAGTACAGCTTAGTAGTTACTTTTACAAAGACTATAGACAGACATGTGAGGATAGATTCTTAGGTTTCCATGAGCTCTCAGGTCGGTAGCTCATCACTATAGAGAGAGCCCGGGGCTGTTGAAACAAGAGACCTGGATCCTAACCAATACTTGCTACTGCTTTATAATGTAACCCAAACTTTTCTGGCTACCAGTCTCTTCTATAAAACAGAGATCACACTGGATCATCCTACTTCAATTATGTGCCTCAAGAGATTGTTTACAGGATCTGGCCAGAAAGAAAAGGAGCAATCTCTTCATTCAACATATATTTATGGACCAACTGTATGCCAGGTATGGTTCTCAGAGCCAGTGATGACATGGTGAACAAGACAGGTGTCCCTCTCTTCCAGCAGGGAACCAGAAAATAAGTCAGTAAAAAAACAAGGAAGATAATATAGAAGAAAATAAAACGGTAATGGGACAGAGAGTGACTGGAGGGATAGTGTAGTCGGGATGAGGAAGTGACATTTGGTCGGGTCTTATGGCAAGAAGTAGGCACCCAAGCAAAAGGCTAAGTTAAGATGGCTCCATGCTGAGTGAACAGGAAGTCCAGAGGCCCCAAGGTAGGAACCAGCAGGTGTGTTCAGAAGGAGGAAAGGTCACAGTGGCCAGAGTTTAGTGACTAAGAGGGAAAGTAGGATGAAGTGAGGTGTGGAGGCAGGGGAGCTAGAAAGTTCTGATGACCGTTTTGGAGTTGGATCCATTGGTGGGCCATAAGCAGTAAACTAATTTTCGTTTGTTTATTTTTTAAGCTCCTCCATGAAAAATGGACTCTCAGGATGTCAGAGGGAAAGTGGAGGGCCAGTTAGGATTCTTACACATTTGGGAGATAGAACTTACAGGCAGGCCCACCCCTGATGTTTGTAGGGCCCAAGGCAAGAGAATAAATGGAGTCCCAATACCAAATGATTACATATGTAGAAGTTACAAATTACAGGGGAGATCATTAAATAAAATATGTTCTATCCTCCTATCTTGAAAAATACACTTTCAGGGATGCCTGGGTGGTTCAGATGGTTAAGCGTCTGCCTTTGGCTCAGGTCGTGATCCCAGGGTCCTGGGATTGAGTCCCGCATCGGGCTCCCTGCTCAGCGGGGAGTCTGCTTCTCCCTCTGACCCTCCCCCCCGCCATGTGCTCTCTCTCTCTCTCTCAAATAAATAAATAAAACCTTAAAAAAAAAAAAGAAAGAAAGAAAGAACAAACATCACAGCCAAACAAATTTACCTGATGACTATTAAACAAAGCTAATTTGGGGGCACCTGGCTGGCTCAGTGGGTAGAGCATGCACTCTTGATCTCAAGATCTTGAGTTCAAGCTCCACAATGGGCATAGAGCTTAGTTAAAAAACAACAACAACTAATTTTACCTATCTGCTATTTAGCAAGATACCAAGACTTTTATTTTTTTCATTTTTTAAAGATTTTATTTATTTATTTAATTGACAGGGAGAGAGAGAGAGAGAGACAGCATGAGAGGGAACACAAGCAGGGGGAGTGGGAGAGGAAGAAGCAGGCTTCCTGCTGAGCAGGGAGCCCAATGCGGGGCTCAATCTCAGGACCCTGGGATCATGACCTGAGCTGAAGGCAGTCGCTTAACCAACTGAGCCACCCAGGCGCCCTAGATACCAAGACTTTTAAAAGATCGTTGAACTGGAAATCAGGAGACATGTCTCTGGTCTACCCCTAACTAGCTACATGACCTTGAAGTATACCGCTGAACCCTCAGGCTGTGTTCCCCATTTATAGAAGGGATAAAATGGACTGCTTGGACACCATGACTTTTATGGTCTAGCTAAAATTCTAAAAGGAATTCAGTATCTCATTCTCTATATGCAGAAGCCCCATATCAGATGCCAGTCTAGGATCTAGTTATAAAGATCTATTTATTCAGAGAAAGCACACACAGGAGCAAGGATAAACAGCCGTTTGGTTTAGTAGTAATTATAATGACATTACCATGCTATCATTATAACAGTAACAATACTTTATATTTTATGAGGCTGTATAATGAAAACAATCTGGCACAGTGCAGAGATTCTTTGCTCCTTGGGAAGAGGTACAACTGCCAAATACATTGATGTATCAATAACTATAGCTCAAAATCTCATAAAATATATATAAACCCAGGACTACAATGTCGTGCACAGTTCATTGTTGAAGATGAAACTCTTTTTAGGCAAATTCTCAGCTCTCTGCAAGCTGACCTGGCCTTTGAGCAAGAGTGTGAATTATAAAAAGATTGCCAGTCAGGTGTTAGGATGATTCTGCCCGTGGAAGCCCTGTATGCTCTTATCACAGCTCCCAGATCACTGTAGATCAAACGGTCACTCTCATTTTAAATTTCCTGCTTATTATCTTTGCAAAGCACTTGGCAGAAAAAGGTGATACAGGGGTTTTCTATTGAGTAGAAGAAAGCATGAAAAACAGAAAAAAAAAAAAAAGTCCAATGATGACAAGCATTCAAATGAATGTCCTAGGAAAGAGATTTGCTTCATCTCAGACCAGATTTGAGAAAAAGAATATCCGGGATCCTGGGTTGTGATTCCAAAGGAAGTCAATACTTCCTTTCCAGAGCTACCCTACATGTAGGAAGCTGGTATGTCCCGAGTATATCTTCTTTCACCGTGCTACCCAAGGGTGAAAAGCAAAGAAGCACATCTCTGGGATGCCAAGCCAGGGTGAGGTCCCTACCCCCACTCCCCTCCAAAAACGGTGCCGGATCTGACATCCTGTCTGGCTGAAGCCACATCCTTAGAGAGCAATTACATTGCGTCACTCCTCACCTTGTTGAGGTCTCTTTTCCTTTAAATGAAGGGGAAGTGACCATTAAAAGTGGTTCCCAAAATAACGCAGTGGTTTCATTGCATTCGGAATGTCCGACATCCGGCATTGAGGAAGCAGATGTACCTCCTCTGAAGGGGGAGGGGAGGGCAGCGTTACCCTTGGCGCTGTGACCCTTCGCTCTGTTAGCAGGAACGGCTGCCAAACTCACCGGGAGTTTAAAGATCTAGACAATGGGTTGGGGCGCCTGGGTGGCTCAGACGGTTGAGCGTCTGCCTTCAGCTCGGGGCATGATCTCAGGGTCCTGGGATCGGGCCCCATATCGGGCTCCTGGCTCGGCGAGGAGTCTGCTTCTCCCTCTCCCCTGCTCATATTCTCTCTCTCTCTCTCTGTCACATGAATTAAAAAAAAAATTAAAAAAAAAATCTAGACAATGGGTTATATTTCTTAGCTATTTATTTAAACCATTTAAAAATTAGCCCCACCCTGAACAAATGAATTATAGGCAAACAAAGTTAGTGTTAGTAAAAGTAGCAGAAACAGAGTTCACTTAGGATGGAAGAGTAGACAACTGTAGTATTAAAAGAGAAAAAAATGGAAGGTTGAATTTTTTCATATAGAATAACTTTTATTTGCAATACCTTGGCATTTTTTTCTTTTCTTTTTTTTAAAGAGAGAGAGTGTGAGGGAGGGAGAGAGGGAGCTTTTTTCTTTTTTTTTTTTTTAAAGATTTTATTTATTTATTTGACAGAGACAGCGAGAGAGGCAACACAAGGGGGGGAGAGGGAAAAGGAGAAGCAGGCCTCCCATAGAGCAGGGAGCCTGATGAGGGGCTCTATCCCAGGACCCTGGGATCATGACCTGAGCCGAAGGCAGATGCTTAATGACTGAGCCACCCAGGCGCCCCTCTTTCTTTTTTTAAAAAAGATTTATTTATATTAGGGGGAGAGAGAGAGCATGAGCATGTGAGCTGGGGTAGGAGTAGAGGGAGAGGAGAGGGAGAATCCCAAGCAGACTACCTACCCACTGAGCACAGAGCCCAACCCAGGGCTCCATCTCACAACGCTGAGATAAAATGACCTGAGTCAAAATCAAGAGTCCAACACTTAGCTGACTGAGCCACCCAGGTGCCCCAATACCTTGGCATTTTTTATTTTGAATCTCCCAACAGAATTTTTCATAAGAGAATAAAAGAGCTTAATTTGTAAGGAACAAATATGGACTTGCCTCTAAAATAAAGCTCATAAATTGATAAAGTTCATTGATCCTATAATATTAACCACATGTGAGTACGGCTAAGTTAAACACCAGACTCCGTAATGTAAACAGAAGTTATCATTCAGTAGTGTATCATGAATGGTTTTTAATTTCCTTTTTACATTTTTCTAGTTTTTCCCCTACATAATACATTGGGATTAGTTATATAATTTTTTAAAAACCCACAAAATCTGAAACAAGAAACACAAGATGCTCAGAAGATGTAGGATTTGTCGTGGGGCTTGACCTCAGGACCCTGATGAAAGGCCTTATTACTCTTTCGATCTAAAAAGCAAAGCAGGGGCGCCTGGGTGGCTCAGTTGGTTAAGCGGCTGCCTTCGGCTCAGGTCATGATTCCAGGGTCCTGGGATCGAGCCCCGCATCAGGCTCCCTGCTCGGCGGGGAGCCTGCTTCTCCCTCTCCCTCTGCCTGCCTCTCTGCCTACTTGTTCTCTCTCTCTCTCTCTGTCAAATAAATAAATAAAATCTTAAAAAAAAAAAATAAATAAAAAGCAAAGCAAAACAAAACACATTTTGGTCAGTCTGACCTATTTTCTGAGAAAAAAATGTTTTATCGTGATTTCTTTTTTTAATCCCAGCTTTATTGAGATATAATTGACACCGTGACATTCTGTAAGTTTAAGGTGTGCAGCTGCTGATTTGATACATTTGTATATGCGAAATGATTACCACCAAGGCATTAGCTAACACCTTCATTCTGTCGCGTAATTACCATTTCTTTTTTGTTATGAGGATATTTAAGATTTACTGCCTTAGCAACGTTCAAGTATATAATACTTGAATTACTAGCTATAACTACCATACTGTACATTACATCCCCAGAACTTGTTAATCTTATAACTGATAGTTTGTATCCTTTGACCAATATCTCCCTATTTTCCCCTCGTCCCAGTCTCTAGTAACCACCACTTTATTCTCTATTTCTTTGAGTTTGGCTTTTTTAGATTCCACCTAAGAGGTATCACATAGTATTTTTCTTTCTCTGTCTGACTTATCTCACTTAGCGTAATGCCCTCATGGTCCATCCTTGTTGTTGTAAATGTCAGGATGTCTTTTTTCTTGAGACTGAATAGTATTCCACTGTGTATATATACCACATCTTCTTTATGCATTCATCCATTGACAAACACTTAGGTTATTCCCATATCTTGGCTATTGTGAATAATACTGAAATGAACATGGGAGCGCATCTATCTCCTTGAAATCCTGATGTCAATTCTTTTTTTTTTTAATTTTTTTTTAAGATTTTATTTATTTGCGAGAGAGAGAATGAGAGACAGAGAGCATGAGAGGGAGGAGGGTCAGAGGGAGAAGCAGACTCCCCGCCGAGCAGGGAGCCTGATGCGGGACTCGATCCCAGGACTCCAGGATCATGACTTGAGCCGAAGGCAGTCACTTAACCAACTGAGCCACCCAGACGCCCCTCATGTCAATTCTTTTGGATAAATACCCAGAAGTGGGATTGCTGGGTAATATTGATGAGGGAACAGAAGGCCCCTGAGGACAAAGCCAAAGCGGGCACCCTACACTCCCCCGCCTTGGGATATATGTGACATTCCTCAGGCACTCCTGGCTGCTCTAAAGGAAAAACAAATGGTTAACTGATAGAGATCACAGTCCTGCAGGACAGGAGTCTCCCTCAGTTTACAAATGTCCTGGTGATTTACAAGGAAGAAGCTTTCTTATCAATAGCCTAACTTCCAGAGACCTGTAACTCAGTTTCCTGAGGCCCTAACATCACCCTCCCCTCCATAAAATTAAGGGAGGCTGAGGCAGAAGGAAATGTAAATAAAATTGAATTTCTTTTGAACCTGAAGCCCATTGACAAGGACATGTGATAGGAGGAATGTAACATTCCTCCAGGAAACTCCCAACTGTCTTCATGTTAGTGCCTCATTAGAGGGAAAAACAACCTTGGCTTGACAATAACCAGGCCTCCAGTATCCTTCTGGTCACCCCCTTTGTCCTTACCTCCTCAACTCCTGAGTGTATAATCAGCCACTGCTCACAACCTCGGGGGCTGCAACTCTTTCTGCCCATGGGTCCTGTCCCTGTGCTTTAATAAACCACCGTTTTGCACCAAAGATGTCTCAAGAATTTTTTCTTAGTTGTCGGCTCCAAACCTCACCCCACTGAACCTGACATATATTCTAAAACTTCATCATAATGGTAGCTTTATTTTTATTTTTACTTACTTAATTAATTTATTTTTAAGGAACCTCCATATTGTTTTTCATACTGGCTGTATCAGTTTGCATTCCCACCAACAGTATACAAGGGTTCCCTTTTCTCCACACCCTGCCAATGCTTGTTATCACTTGTGTTTTTGATGATAGCCATTCTAACAATATCTTATTGTAGTTTAGATTTGCATTTCCCTGATGATTAGTAATGCTGAGTGAATTTCTTTTTCTTTCTCGTGTAATTGTTTTATTGAAGGGTAACGTACATCCAGAAAAGTACATAAAGCATAAATGGAATACACTTGTATAACCTACACCCAGATCAAGAAAGCAAACATTACTAGTACCCAAAAAGCCCCCTTTAACTCACTTGCCTATCACTCTGCTCCTCAAGGATAACCACTATCCGAACTTCTAACATCATAGATAGGTTTGCCCATTTTGTACCATATATATTTAATATATATATTAGTATTACTTTTTTGTCTCTTTGTGTCTTCCACTCAACAGGATGTTTGTGAGACTCATTCATATTGCTGCAGGTAATCATAGTCTATTTTCACAAAACTATAGAATGTTACATTGTAGGAATTTACCACAATCTATCCATTTATGGCTGATGGACATTTGGGTTGTTTCCCCAATAACTGTTACAGATAGTGTTACTATGAACATTCTTGTACATGTTTTCCGATGAACATATATACTGATTTTTCTAGGTATATGCCTGGGAGTAGAATCTCTGAGTCATGGGGTAGAAGTAAGTTCAAACTTAGTAGATATGGTCAAACAGTTTTTTCAACTGGTTTCACACATTATTACTCCCACTATTGGGGTGAAAATCCTCTCCTAGTTGCTCTATATCTTAACAACATTTGATATTATCCTTTCCAATTTAGCCAGAATAGTGGGTGTAGTATCATAGTGTTTTGGGTTTTTTTAATTTTTAATTTTTAATTTTTAATTTTTATTTATTTATTTTTTAAAAAGATTTTATTTATTTATTTGAGAGAGAAAGAATGAGAGACAGAGAGCATGAGAGGGAAGAGGATCAGAGGGAGAAGCAGACTCCCCGCTGAGCAGGGAGCCTGATGTGGGACTCGATCCTGGGACTCCAGGATCATGACCTGAACCGAAGGCAGTCGCTTAACCAACTGAGCCACTCAGGCTCCCCTGTTTTTTTTTTTTTTTTTAATTGTGATGAACTATACATTAAGTTTTTACCATTTTGGCCATTTTTTATTTTTATTTTTTTTTAAGATTTTATTTATTTATTTGACAGAGAGGGACACAGCGAGAGAGGGAACACAAGCAGGGGGGAGCGAGAGAGGGAGAAGCAGGCTGTCCGCTGAGCAGGAAGCACGATGTGGGGCTCGATCCCAGGACCCTGGGATTATGACCCAAGTGGAAGGCAGATGCCCAACGACTGAGCCACCCAGGCACCCCTTGGTCATTTTTTAAAAAGATTTATTTATTGGGGATGCCTGGGTGGCTCAGTTGGTTAAGCGTCTGCCTTCAGCTCAGGTCATGATCCTGGGGTCCTGGGATCGAGTCCCGCATAGGGCTCCCGGCTCGGCAGGGAGTCTGCTTCTCCCTCTCCCTCTGCTGCTCCCCTTGCTTGTGCTCTCTCTCTCTCTCTCTGTCTGTCTGACAAATAAATAAATAAAATCTTAAAAAAAAGATTGATTTATTTTTAAAGAGAGAATGGGTGGGGGGGGCAGAGAGAGAGAGGGAAAGAGTCTTTTTTTTTTTCCTTTTTTGTGGTCTGTTTCCCCACTTTATTTTTTATTTTATTTTTATATTAACATATAATATATTATTTGTTTCAGGGGTACAAGTCTGTGATTCATCAGTCTTACCCAACACAGAGAGCTTACCACAATATGTACCCTCCCCAGTGTCCATCACCAAGCCACCCCATCCCTCCAGGAACCCTTAGACTAAGAGTCTGTTATGGTTTGTCTCCCTCTCTGGTTTCATCTTGTTTCATTTAGAAAGAGAGATCCTTTTTTTTTTTTTTTAAAGATTTTATTTATTTATTTGACAGAGAGAGACACAGCGAGAGAGGGAACACAAGCAGGGGGAGTGGGAGAGGGAGAGGCAGGCTTCCCGTGGAGCGGGGGAGCCCTATGCGGGGCTCGATCCTAGGACCCTGGGATCATGACCTGAGCCGAAGGCAGACGCTTAACGACTGAGCCACCCAGGCGCCCCAGAAAGAGAGATTCTTAAGCAGACTCTGTACTGAGCGCAGAGCCTGATTTGGGGGCTCGATCTCAGGACCCTGAGATCACAATCTGAGCTGAAACTAAGAGTCAGATGCTTAACCAACTGCACCACCCAGGTGCCCCACCATTTTGATCATTTTAAAGTGTACAATTTAGTAGAAATAAGTACTCACATTGTGATTCTTAATTCCCTCATAACTAAGGAAGTTCAGCATCTTTTCATGATTATTAACCATTTGAATATCTTCTTTTATTAAGTGACTATTCAAGTCTTTTGCCCATTTTTCTGTTGGATTGTTTGTCTTTTTCTTGTTTATATGTAGGAGTTTCTTTTTTTTTAATTTTTAAAGATTTTGTTTATTTATTTGACAGAGAGAGAGAGAGAGAAAGAGCTCACAAGAAGGGGGGGTGGCAGGCAGAGGGAGAAGGAGGAGCAGGCTCCCTGCTGAGCAGATAGCCCAATGTGGGACCTGATCCCAGGACCCTAGGACCTGAGCTGAAGGCAGACTCTTAACTGATTGAGCTACCCAGGCTCCTCTATGTGTAGGAGTTTGTATATATTATGGACATGAGGTTTTTCCCCCAACATATGAATTGTAAATGTCTTCTCTATTTTTACCCTTTTTGAAGGTCAGAAGTAACTAACATTAATAGAGTCCAATTTATTGTATTTTTCCTTTATGATTTGTTTTTTGTGTCTTGTTTAAGAAATCTTTGCTGAGGTGCACCTGGCTGGCTCAGTCATTAGAGCATGTGACTCTTGATCTTGGGGTTGTGAGTTCAAGACCCAGGTTGGGTGTAGAGCTTACTTAAAACCAAAGAAACAGGGGCGCCTGGGTGGCCCAGTCATTAGGCGTCTGCCTTCGGCTCGGGTCGTGGTCCTGGGGTCCTAGGATTGAGCCCCACATCAGGCTCCCTGCTCTGCAGGAAGTCTGCTTCTCCCTCTCCCACTCCCCCTGCTTGTGTTCCCTCTCTTGCTATGTGTCTGTCAGATAAATAAATAAAATCTTAAAAAAATAAAATAAAAACAAACCCAAAACAAGCAAACAACTCCCCAAAAAACACCCCCCAAAAAACTTCGCCTACCCTAATATTATGAAGATATTCCCCAATATTTTCTTCTAAAAGCCTTATTTAGTTCTATAATCCATTCAGAGTTGATTTGTTACATATGGTGTGATATAGGGATCAAGACTTACTTTTTCTCATATGGAGATTCAATTGGCCCAGCACCATTTATTTAAAAGATCATTCTGTCCCCCACTGCACTGTATTATTATCTTTGTCAAAAATCAGGTGATCAAATATAGTTTGTTTCAGACTCTTTATTCTACCCCATTGGTCTACTTGTCTGCCCTCATGCTAGTGCCATACTGTCTTAAATACTCAAACTTAGATGCATCTCAATATCTGGTAGTACAGATCTTCCAGCTTTGTTCTTCAAGACTGTCTTGGCTATTCTTGGCTCTTTCCCCTGAATTTCTTTGTTGATGTTGTTGCTTTAATAACAGCTTTATTGGGAGACAATGCATATACACCATATAATTCACTCATTTAAAGTGTATAATTCAATGGTTTTAATAAATTCACAGAGATGAGCAACCATCACCACAGTCAATTTTAGGACATTTTCATCACCTTAGAAAGAAACCTGATGCCCTTTAGCTATCATTCTACTGTCCCTGGTTCATCTGCCCCACCAAGCCCTAAACAACCACTAATCTATCTACTCTCTGTCTCTATAGATTTGCCTATTCTGGACGTTTCATATAAATGGGATCATACAATATGTGACATTTTATGACTGACTGCTTTTACTTAGCATCATGTTTTCAGTGTCTTTCATGCTGTAGCATGGATCAGCACTTCATTCCTCTTCGTGGCTGAGTAATATTCTATTGTATGGGTATGTCACCTTTTGTTTATCCATTCGTGAGTTGATGGAAATTTGGGTTGCTTCCACTCTTTGGCTATTATGAATAATGCTTCCATAAACATCTGTGTGTAAGTTTTTGTATGGATATATGTTTTTCATTTCTCTTGAGTATATAGTTAGGGTAGAATTTCTGGGTCATATGGTAGCCATATTTAACTGGGGGATTTGCCAGATGGTTTCCCAAAGTGTCTGCACTAGTTTACATTCCCATATTAATGTTAAAAATTAAAAAAAAAAAAGTTTTTAACTGAGTAAGTTATATGCATAATAAAAAATTCAAACAATACCAAGGGCTACAAGAACAAGAGGAATTCTTACTCTTTATATACTACAGACACCTGGGTGGCTGACACCCTGCTCTGGACCACCAGGTGCAGGTGCTTACTTTGTGTTCTGCATACTTAATACCTTTAGGACTGAATAGGAAGGGGGAAGAGAAGGACTGAATATTTATTTATTTATTTATTTATTTATTTATTTATTTATGAGTTGGGGGAGGAGAGAGAGGCAGGGGAGGGGCAGAGGGAGAGGGTGAGAGAGAATCTCAGGCAGGCTCCATGCCCAGTGTGGAGCCCAAAGCTGGGGATCCCATGAACCCACGACCACAACATCGTGATCTGAGCCCAAATCAAGAGTCTCCGCTTAACTAACAACTGAGCCACCCAGGCGCCCCTGAATCTACATTTAAAAAAATATGTGTGGTGCCTCCTTTATACTTTATTATATAAGCTCTTTATTCACATCTTATTTCTTCAAGTTTCATATAACTGGACTCATTGGTTTAAAGGGTTTTGTTTTTTTAAAGGGGAAGTTTCAAGGCTTTAAAAAATATTATCAATCTGCTCTCAAAAAAGGTTGCCCCAACTACGATCTTATCAGCATTGAGTACCCATCTCCTTGTACCCTCATCAGTAGATCAGTAGTGTGTATTACAATTTTATATAAATCTATGTACCTATTTGCCAGTTTGTTAGGCGCAAGGAGTCTCTTGACAAGTTTTCTACTTCCTCACGCTCCCTCTCCTCTAGAAATGAGAAGAGTTCTTTTCCTTATTCATATTAGAATTTCATCTCCTTCAACGTGACTCGGCCCTGGGAGGGCGCCCCAGTCACCGCAGAAGAGGAGACCGACTGGCACCGGGTCTGGCGAAGCCCACCTCTGGGTTAGCTCCGAAAACCTTTCCCTTTGGGTCCACCTGAGTGCCGCGTGGCAGCAGAGGGCGCTGTGCAGCCAGCGCCGGACCCCGCCCCCAGGGCCGCGCGCCGCGCCCCCGTGACGTATTTCCGCGTCATCTGCCGCCGAGGCGTGCTCCTATTGGCTGTCGGCGAGGCCATAGGGGCGGAGCCGAGTGGGTGTGTGCAAAGCGCCGCAGCCCGGGTGGAGGGGGCGAGGCTTCCCTCTTCCACGCCCCTCCTCCGCCCTCCATTCCCTCCCTGGGACGTCTGCGCCTAGCGGCTGGAGCGCTGCGGTGGCGGCGGCGGCTGTACTTTCCGGATTGAAGCGGGAGCAGGGCTTGGCGGTGTCGATCGAGCCTGAGGGACCGGTTGACTGAGGGAGTCAAAGAGGGAGGGAATCCCGGGCTGCCGAGCTGTGCCGGCGGGGAAGCCCTTCGATTCCCTGCGAGCCCCGGGCGAGCGGGGCGGGGGTCCCCCGAGACCGCCAGCGGCCCCTCGGCGCTGACGGGACCACGCGGGGCGCGCCCTCCGAAGGCAGCCTCGGGGCCCGCGGCCCCTACTTGGCCCTGCGCGGCGGGCGTGGGGCAGCTCGGAGGGAGGAAGCAGGAGAGGGGCCGCCCTCCGCTCGGAGTTAGAAGCGCCTTCCCGGGTCCAAAATGCCCAAGAAGAAGCCGACGCCCATCCAGCTGAACCCGGCTCCCGACGGCTCCGCGGTTAACGGGACCAGCTCGGCGGAGTAAGTCTGGGGTGGGCGGCGCGCGCCGGGCCGGGCTGCGGAGGCCCCTGCTGGGGTGTAGGAACCGAGTCGATGTGCGCGGCGCGCGGGGCTCCGCTCGGGTTCGTCACGTACGTCTCAGGCTGGCAGGGGCCAGGAACTCCCGGCCGCCGAGGTATCGGTGACTAAGCACAGATTGTGCTCCTGACTCAGACCAGTCAGTGGACCCAACGGGTCCCGATTTTCCCCCCTCCCGACCCCTGCAGTCATCCTTGGCCACTGACCGTTCACTTTCTCCCCTTCAAAGATGAACACTGGTTCATCCCCCGCCTCTCCCCAGCTGTTTTCCCCAGATCGTCTGGGATCCTGGCTTCTCTGAGAAGGGAGCAAATGTCCTGGAAAGAATTAAGATCGCATCTGCTTCTTTGAGGCCGGCTCAGGGTATGGAGTGTGGAGTTGGGACGAGCAAGCCACGACGTCCTCACCTTTGTGCTTGACACCTGTGGGCCGGGAGTGCCGCCTGGTTGTGGCCACTGGCTGGCTGGCAGGGGCGTGTGTACACCGACATCCCCGTAGCTTTTCCCTTGCCGACTTCGGGGGCTCCAGCCCCTTGGCCTTCTTGCTGGAAACTATCTTGTCTCCAAGGGAGCTGCTTTCCTCTGCTTTATCTGACTCTTCATTCATTAACAAATCGCTCCTCACCAGTGACTCTCCTAACTTTCTGTACTTTACTATGAGCCCTAAACTGACCTGAGACATGAACACCCATAGCCCTGAAAACCGCGCACAAGGTGCTCCATCTCTGCAGCTTCCAGTGTTGCTCACAAACCAGTCCTTGATCTCATTAAACAGGGAGGAGGCTGTTTAGTAGGGTGTTTCCGAACTCCCACAACTCTTTTTGCGTCCTGAGTAAGGGACAAGACTGTGAGGGAGAGAGACCCGGCTAGCTGGAGAATTAATCAGAAAAGATTCTTAATCTCTACCGGCACACTGGAGATGTATGGAAGCTAGCTGATGAAATGAGTGGAGTAGGCCTGAACCGTCAGCCCTTTGGTGATTTCTATAACCTTCCTTTCTTTCTTTAGATTTTAATAGCCTGGGGACCTGCTGGCTTGGTGACTCTCTCCATCCCTGTAATGATCACAAGGCCAGTGGAGGACCTATGGTGTGAACTCAGCTAGTTTCCTCAGGCCTGCTCCCAACAGATGCTCTTCGGTACTATAATGTCTCTTTTGTATGATATTGACTTGTACAGGTCAGATTCTATGCAGATAGTCCTTCAGACTTACTGTACAGAATTTTACCCCTTTAAAACAGATTGACATCCCCCCAGCACAGGGCAGGACAAGTTTTGACCACAGTGGCTGGTTGAATGTTGTGGCCTGACCATCCTGCTCCTGTTTGATTTGGAGGTGGGTACTGAGTGGAAGTACCTGTTGTCATTCTCTTGTTAATTGTGGCACCACAGCTGTATTCTTGCAAATGGGAGGAATCTCATTAAAAAATACAGGGGCGCCTGGGTGGCACAGTCAGTTAAGTGTCCGACTCTTGGTTTCAGCTTGGGTCATGATACCGGGGTCCTGGGATCAGGCCCTGAGTCCAGCTCAGTGAGGAGTCTGCTTGAGGATTTTTCTCTCTCTCTGCTCCTGCTCGTGCTCTCTCTCTAAAATAAATAAATAAATCTTTAAAAAAAGAAAAAATGCAAGCAGGAAAAGAATAAACTACTCTGGAGTTGGTGGCAGAAAAGTTTGGTGGGACTGGGAGGTTCTCAACAGTGATTAGGAGGTTGAACTCTGGAGTCAGGCTAAGTTTGAATCCTGGCTCTGTTACTTTGTGGTTTTGTGACCTGGGACAAGTATCAGTTTTATCTAGGAGCTAAGGCTTAGTTAGGTTTAGTTTTATCATCTGCAAAAATGGAGCTAATGATAGAACCTACTTAGGGTAGTCTTGAAAGTTAAATGAGCTAATACATAGTCAACCTTCCGTAAATGTTAGCTGCTGGTGCCTTTGTTACTGGGTCAATGTTGAGAAAGCTGAAGGAAACTGGAAGGTAATTTCCATCGTGGTGGTGGATATGTATGTTAAGGTGCCTTTGCTTTTGGATAAGTGAGTCCCCGCGATTGCTTAGTTTTTTGTGCCATCTGCATCTACCTCCATGACTCATTGCTGTGTTACAATAGGGGGCACCTTTGTGTAGGCTGCCTGAGACAAACAGGGACTGTTCCCCTACATTTCCTGGCACTAAAGGGAGGAAGGCTGCACACATCTTCTATCTTTCACCTTCGAGAGTGTTTCTCAAGTAAGGCCGCTGTTCTTGTGATTTCTGTGATTAGACCAGGGCACAGTTGTGAACATTACCAATGTAACGTAAACTAAAGAAGAAGGAAAAAAAAAATCCATTGACATTAAGGATCTCTTGGTACTAACTTGGCAAGGTTGCTTCTCCTCTGTGGCTCCTTGGCACTTTGGGATTTACCTCTAACTTAGCAGTTAATGCATTCAGATGGAGCTGGGTTACATGGGACCTGAAGTTTATGCAAGTTGCCAGGGTCCTTGAAGAAAAAAGAGTGCAAAAATACCTCTTTTGCAAATTTTGCAAAAATGCACGAGCATAATGCAAGGGTACTAAGTGTTAGCATGAAATAAATTGGACATAAGAACATATCATTCCCGTTTCAAATGTTTTCATGGTTCCATTGCAGTTAGAATAAAATCCAGACTCCTCTTGGGCTGTGAGACCCAGAGGTCTGCTCCCTGTGCACCCCCCCCCAACCACATTTCCTGCTGCTCCTTTCTTCCACCATACTAGTCTTCTTTCACTTCCTCCTTGGGATGGTCTGTACTCCCTCCAGGCCCTTGCACATGCTGTTCCTTTTGCCTAGAATGAATCATCCCTTCCTCTTCCCAAGCTAGGAAGGAAGTAATCATCATCTCTACCTAAATGTCATTTCCTCCGAGGTGTTCATAGACCACTTAATCTCTAAAGGAGGTCACTTTCCCATGTCATCTGATTTTTTTTTTTTTTTTTTTTAGACAGGGCACTTAAGAGTGCCTGTCTTTTTAAAAAAAAAAATTTTTTTTAAAGTAGGTTCCACACCCAGTGTGGGGCCCAAACTCATGACCCTGTGATCAAGAGAGTCGCATCTCCACTGAGCCAGCAGGTGCCTATCACCTGATTTTTTTTTTTAATGACATTCATTCACTGTCTTCAGTTTTTTATTAGGATATTTTATTTTATTTTTAAAAGATTTTATTTATTTTTTGACAGAGACACAGCGAGAGAGGGAACACAAGCAGGGGGTGTGGGAGAGGGAGAAGCAGGCTTCCTGCAGAGCAGGGAGCCCGACGTGGGGCTCGATCCCAGGACCCCGGGATCATGTCCCGAGCTGAAAGCAGATGCCCAACGAGTGAGCCACCCAGGCGCCCCTAGAATATTTTAAATATCTGTCTTTTCTGTACACCATAAACTGTAAGGTTAGGGCTGCCTTTTTCTGATTCATTGCTCTCTAAGTAGTCCCTGGAATACAGTAGCTGACACATAATAAGTGCAAATGTGTTTGAGTAAATCAGTGAGTGACTTAAATTTCTAATATTTGCACAGTGTGTTTAACAAATCTTTTTGTACTTTTTCATTTATTTTCCCCTTTGCTGTTATTTCCCCCTCCCCATTTCCTTTTCTTTCACAGGCATTCACTCACCCACTCTAGGGTATTTAATATATGGTCTTATAGTTCCACCCATTTGTTGGGTATGTGTACCTTTGGGAGGCAGATGGTATTGTTTTGTGGGTTTCTGTGCGGACAGTGCTGAATGCGATTGTGCCGTTATTCTGCGTTAAGAAAGGAGATCCTGCCATTTGTGACAACATGGGTGAACCTGGAAGACATTATATTAAATGAAATAAGTCAGACACAGAAGAAAAAAAGTGCTGCATGATCTCACTTATATGTGAAATCTAAAAAAAGGGTGGGGAATAAATAGAAGCAGAGAGTAGATAGGTGGTTACCAGGGGTGGGGAGGTGGGGTGTTGGTCAAAGGGTACAAAGTTGCAGTTAATGTAGGATGAATAAGTCTAGAGATCTAATGTACATATAGTTAATAATACTGTATTGAACACTGGAAATTTGCTAAGATAGTAGATTTCAAGTGCTCACATACACCAAAAAATGGTAACTATGTAAGGACATAGATACGTTTGTTAATTAACTTGACTGTAGTAATCATTTCCCTGTATGTGTATCAAATCTCATGTTGTATGCCCTAAATATACTCAAATTTTATAAAAATTACTGTTGTGCTATTAATATGCCTCAGTTGGGATAGATTCGGTTACGTTGAGATTACAAACAACCAAAAAATCAGTAGTTCGACATACGTTCAGGTCAGTGGCAGTCTCTGTTCATTGGATTCCATTAGGGATGTAGGCTTATGGAGGTACCATCTCTGAAATATGGTCACATGAGAAGGGCATCTTGTGAACCACATTCTGGCTCCTAAAGTTTTTGTCCAGAAGTGACACAGGTCACTTTTTTTTTTTTTTAAAGATTTTATTTATTTATTTGAGACAGAATGAGAGACAGAGAGCATGAGAGGGAGGAGGATCAGAGGGAGAAGCAGACTCCCCGCCAAGCAGGGAGCCTGATGCGGGACTCGATCCCAGGACTCCAGGATCATGACCTGAGCCGAAGGCAGTCGCTTAACCAACTGAGCCACCCAGGTGCCCGACACAGGTCATTTTTGCTCCCATTTCATTGGCCAAAGCAAATCACATGGCCATGCTGACCTTCAGAGGAAGGGGGGCTTCTTGGAAGGAGGAGAACCAGGACTATTTGAACAGAAGCAATGACCACCCCCAACTTTTCTTCCAGTTTATCTTTACCTTTTTTTTACTCTTTCTTTCTTTCTTTCTTTCTTTCTTTCTTTCTTTCTTTCTTTCTTTCTTTCTTTCTTTCTTTCTT
>NW_023270839.1:40753876-40901333 GCF_011800145.1 Mirounga leonina
CTTTCTTTCTTTCTTTCTTTCTTTCTTTCTTTCTTTCTTTCTTTCTTCCTTCCTTCCTTCCTTCCTTCCTTCCTTCCTTCCTTCCTTCCTTCCTTCCTTTCTTTCTTTCTTTCTTTCTTTCTTTCTCTCTCTCTCTCTTTTCATTCATGAGAGAGAGAGGGGCAGAGGGAGAAGCAGGCTCCCAAGGAGCAGGGAGCCCAATTCAGGACTCGATCCCAGGACCCTGGGATCATGACCTGAGCTGAAGGCAGACGCTAAACCATCTGAGCCACCCAGGCGCCCTATCTTTACTTTTTTTTAAAGAAATATTTTATTTATTTATTTGAGAGAGAGAGAGAGAACACAAGCAGGGGTGGGGTGGGGTGGGGAGGGAGATGCAGGCTCCCTGTGGGGATCCAGACTTGGGACTCGATCCCGGGACTCCAGGATCATGACCTGAGCCGAAGGCAGACACTCAACCAACTGAGCCACCCAGGCGCCCCTCTTTACTTTTTTTTAATGAAGTACCATGTTTATGACCTATTCATGATGCTACATGATGCTATTCACTATTTCTCTTGGTTGCAGAGCGGTCATGTACCACATTTTACTTACCATCCTATGTCAGATCCCCTCTGTTTTCAGCCTTTTGCTGCATCAAACGGTACAGGCATGACCATCCTTGTGCACGGCTCCTTTTGAACACTTGTGAGAGTTCCTTGTGGGATATACTCAAATGGGATTGCTTGGTATACCTTGTGTCTCCTTCCATGATGAGGCACATACTTAATCTCTTTCTTTGTTTCTGGAAGAACACTTTTAAAGTAATCTCCACACCCAACATAGGGCTCGAACTCATAACCCCAATATCAGGAGTTGCATACTCTACCAACTGAGCCAGCCAGGCGCCCCTTAAAGAACACTTTTAATCTCCATGAGGAGAAGCTTGAGCCCTGAGAAGAAATCCCAGCACAGGGCAGTTCCCAAAACCTCACTTTTTCTTTAACTTCAGGCAAGTCCTTTGTACTTCCTGACTTTCTGTTTTTTTATCTGTTCAGTACAAGGGGCCTTAACAGAATCTTGACCTTAATGGCTTACAAGGTCCCACCCTATCAGGTCCTTTGTTTTCTTCCCCTGCGCCCCCTTACACCTGCACTCCACCCCACTGTGCTCTGGTGTCGGTCTGCAGTGGGTGGGGCACATTCCCATCTCAGAGCTTTTGCATTTGCCATTCCATCTACCTGGAAGCTCTCCTCCTAAAAAACGTGCTTCCTCCCTTCCTTCAGACCTGTGTCTGCACAAATGTCTCTTCACAGAGGTCATCCTTGCTCACTCTGTCTAATCTGTAACATAGCACTCCCTGTCTCTGCCCCTTCCTTGTGCCCAGTCTTTCTTCACAGCACTTACCACTAACTGATAGTGCACTGTGTGTGTTCGTCTGCTGCCCGTACCCCGCAAATGTGTAAGCTTCACGAGGGTGGGGGCTTGGCTTTGTTCCTTGGTCAGTGAGTAGAACAGTGTCTGTTCTTCAGTAGACACCTGCTGATGAAATGAAGCATTCCTACCCTGCAAGAGTATTGGGAAGATTAAACAAGGTAACTCATGTAAAAGTGCTTTGAAGGCCATAAAGTGCTGAATAAACGGGAGGCTGCGTTGCTTGGCCTTGGTGTCATCCACAGATTTTGGCTTTTGAACTGTTTCACCGTAACCCTAAAACACTCAGACTGACTTAATGGTTGCATTCGGAGCATAGTTTCTAGCATCAGCACTTCTGCCAGGTTTGTAAGGGACACACACGTCTATTAGGATGTGAAGGCCCTTCAAGAAGGGGACGGAAAGGTTAAGACAGGTTGATGTGCTTTTCGGGGGTCTCTGATGGCCTTTTCTGGGTTGTGTACCATGATAATAACTAGGAGCCTTTCAAGTGGTTTTAACTCATTTGTAGTAGAATTTGGACGTGTCTACCTCTTTGTTGCTGCAATAACTAATACTGGCGCTGTCATCTGAGAACAGCTTCAGGTGAGTAGTCAGGCCAGCCGAAGCCTGTGTTCTTGGGAAGAATGCCCCTGCTGTTGTTGCAGCAGGTACAGAAAAGGCAAACAGATTCCTACAGATGGGGGCGCCTGGGTGGCTCAGTTGGTTAAGCGACTGCCTTCTGCTCAGGTCATGATCCTGGAGTCCCGTGATCGAGTCCCGCATCGGGCTCCCTACTCAGCAGGGAGTCTGCTTCTCCCTCTGACCTTCCTCCCTCTCATGCTCTCTGTCTCTCATTCTCTCTCTCTCAAATAAATAAATAAAATCTTTAAAAAAAAAAAAAAAGATTCCTACAGATGACTTCGCCCATGGCAAGGAGATGTGGGGGGCCCTTGTTTGAACATAAACACTTAGAATATTCTAGTTTCACTTACTTGTGCATCTTTGAAAGAAAGGGAGAGGTTACTTTAGTAGAATAGCTATTGGCCCTGCCTTACCTATCTAGTTTGGTTTTTTTCTATCCCAGTTCACCTGTTGTGGTCCACACTGACCCCTTTACTGTCCTCCCTTCATGCCAGGATACTGCTTCCTACCTCTGTCTCGTTTTGCTCACATGGTTTCTTTTGTCTGGAATGCCCTCCTCCGCTTTCCTATGTGGTTGTATTTTTGTTTTGTATTTGCCACCACACTTTAGCTTCCATGAGGGCAGGGACCATGACTGTCTTGTGTACTTATCTTTCTCCAGCATCTAGCAGAGTGTCTGGAATGAGTGAATGCTGCCCATCTTTTAAGACCTAGCATAAATTTCATCTCCCATGTATACATATACATAATCTTGAGATTCTGTAGTTTTCTGAGTAACTCCATGCTATTCTAGGATTTGTCTTCAAGACTTATACTACTTCTTAATTGTTGATCTTGGCTATGTCATTCAACTTCCCTGAGCCTTGGTTTTCCTTATTAGTAAAGTAAGGGTGATGATGTAACAAACCTGTGAAGAAGGTGGGCAGATGAGCATCATCCAAAATAATGTATATGAAAGCACTTTATGATTACTGGAATGCTATTCAAAGGGGAAGTGTTGTTAAGGATGCCATTTTGATTTCTTCCTTCTCAGAAAGCTGTTATCTTTTTTTTTTTTTAAGATTTTATTTATTTATTTGACAGAGAGAGAGACAGTAAGAGAGGGAACACAAGCAGGGGGAGCAGCAGGCAGAGGGAGAGGGAGAAGCAGACCCCTTGCTGAGCAGGGAGCCCGATGCGGGGCTCGATCCCAGGACCCTGGGATCATGACCTGAGCCAAAGGCAGCCACTTAACCGACAGAGCCACCCAGGCGCCCCAGAAAGCTGTTATCTTTTGCTCTTAATACCAAATTCCAAATGCTGATAAATCATGTTAATTTGGACATTTTATATGCTGCCTGTCTTTTAAAATCTAAGCCAAATCTGTATCTAATCAAGTCTTGAGACCTAACTTCCTGTTTACAACAAATACAGGGACAGAGGAACAAGTCAAATGACACCAGGAGGAAACCATCAGACAACTCCAGGATGTGGAACATGCTTTATGACAACTGACCTAGTCTTTTTAGAAAGTCAGTGTCATGGGTAAAAGCGGGGGGAGTGGTGTGGTTCTAGAATAACAAACTTAAAAAAAAAAAAGCGCCTGGGTGGCTCGGTTGAGCGACTGCCTTCTGCTCAGGTCATGATCCCGGAGTCCTGGGATCGAGTCCCGCATCGGGCTCCCTGCTTGGCAGGGAGTCTGGGTTCTCCCTCTGACCCTGCTCCCTCTTGTGCTCTCTCACTCTCTCTCAAATAAATAAATAAATAGAATAACAGACTAAAGAGACATGCCAACCAAATGTAATGCATGAACCTCAGGTGGATACTGAGTCAAAAATGAAATAGTGACCAAATGCATTCTTGGGACAATTTGGGAAATTTGAATAGAGAATTATTAATTTTTTAGCTGTAATGTATTATTATGTAGGAGAATGTTCTTCATAGGTGATACATGAGACTCCCTTTGAAATGGTTCAAGAAAAAAATGCACATACGCATATGAAGCAAGTGAGGCAAATTGTTCAGTTGTTTAGTTGGTTAGTTTATGAGTTTCACTCTTTTATTCTTTCCGTTTTTCTGTATGTTTGGAAAAATTCATAGTAAATATTTAAGGAGTATCCAAAGAACAAAACTCATCCTGAGTCTTATGCCCTTTTTAATGTTAACTCACATTTTCTTTCTCTTTCCCCTTTTGTACTTCTGGTCTATGTTATGTAATGAACATCACATTAAATGCAGTATCATTTAAAAATCATAATGCTTTCTTATTCACTAAGTGTTCCTTATGTCTTTTTTCCCTTAACTTGATTAAGGGCCATACCTTTTTGGACCCCTGGGTTTATAACACTGCTGATACAGTTAATCATTATTGGTAGATTGGACAAAACCAAAGTAATGTTTATTTATTTATTTTAAAAAAAAGATTTATTTATTTATTTATTTTAGAGGGTGGGGAGCGGCAGAGAGAGTCTTAAGCATGTTCCACGCTGAGCACAGAGCCTGTCATGGGGCTGGATCCCACACCCCAGATATCAAGACCCCAGCTGAAACCAAGAGCTATCAGATATCTAACTGATTGCGCCACCCAGGCACCCCAAAATAATGTTTAAACAAAGAAACTGGGGCACCTAGGTGGCTCACTTGGTGGAGCATCAGACTCTTCGTTTGGCTCAGGTCATGATCTCAGGGTCCTGGGATCGGGCCCCATGTGGGGCTCAGTGCAGAGTCTGCTTGAGATTCTTTCCCCCTCCCTCTCCCACCCCCTCTGCTCCTCCCTCCTCTCAAATAAATAAATAAAATCTTTAAAAAAAAGAAAACAAATCAAAAACAAACCGACAGCAACAAAAAACCTCTTTGCTAGAGGAAAGCTTAAGGTCCCAATTTTGTTTGTTTTCTTCCAGAAGCTGCCAATTCTGAAAAATCATCTTACTGTCTTACTGCCGCTTGATTGTGTTTTTACTTCATGTCCTGTGTCCTGGTTCTGTTGCCCAAAGACCTGTGAGAGCTGTTTGGAGGCTCCTATACCTGTTTGCTGAGTTAACTCCGCCCAGGATGAATGGTGTTTTGTTTTAAAGCAGCAAGTGTTTTCTGGATCCTGGTGCAGGACAGACTGAAAGAGCTGATCCTGCCTCTGATTTCTCAGTGTAGTTCCCAGGGGCGTCCTGCTTTGATGTCAGCAAGGGAGTCAGATTAAGAAGAGGTTACAAGGGGGTTAAGAAGAAGTGGAGAAGGGTAATGTGACCTCTTTTCCCCTCACCCCTTCTTTGAATATTTGCCTGCTTAAGCACAACTCTTTAAAAAATTTGAATGTATTAACACCTTTTAAAGAAGGAAGCTACAGACATTAAACTTTCCAGTTTAACTTTTTTTTGGACATTCCATTATGTACGTGGCTGTGATCAGTTGATGAAGTACCCCTCCCCCGTCCAACCCCCCCCCCTAACTTTTACACATAATCCTCATGCTTGTCATTTATTTTTGGCCGAAGAGTAGAATTTGATGGAGTCTGGCCTTATAAATGATACTTTGTTGATTCGGGGGCTTCCAGATTTTTTTTTTTGAAGATTTTATTTATTTGAGAGAGAACGGGCAGTGGGGGGGCAGGAAGAGCAGAGGGAGAGAGAATCTGAAGCGCAGAGCCTGACTTGGGGCTCCATCTCACAGCCCTGAGGCCCTGAGACCACGACCTGAACTGAAACCAAGAGTCGGGCACTTAACCGACTGCACCACCCAGGCGCCCCCAGATTTTTATTATGTACTGATAGTCTGATAAATGTTTTGAACCAGTTTGTTTTGTTCTGCTTTTAGATTAATTCATACACCAAATCAGAGGCAGTGAACCATGTTGCCGCTGTTGTTACGTATTAACAGAATATGTTCCAAAAAAAAATGGAACCAATTATATTTCACCTGTTTCCTCCAGCTGCAGAAAGGTTTTTTTCTTCTTCTTTTTCTTTTTTTTTTTTTAAAGTGCTGTGATTTTTGATAGTTTAATAGGTGGAAAGGGTTCCTTTGAAGGTCAGTCTGCTTTACTTCAGGTGTTAGCCAGGCTGTATTTTTGAAATGGGATTATTTTCTGTATTTCCTCAATTCCGTTTGAACTAATATTTATTGAATGCTTGATGTAATTTGCTCTGCTAGAAGCTGGAGGCAGTTGAGTAAGATTGTCTTTGTCTCCAGGGATTTTATAAACTCTCATAAATTTTACGAGGACAGGGAGAGGTTGCAGGGGCACAGGAAGGAAACAAATGGCTGCAGAGTAAGAAAAGTGCCCTGATGTACAAAGAAAGTACTGTGAGAGCTCATTGAGAGGAGGAAGAAGGACTTCCAGTGGGGGAGATTAGGAGAGCCTTCGCGGAAGCGATGACATTTGAGCTGGGTCTTGAAGGATGGCTAGGCTTTCCATGGGAATGGGGGGGGCAGGGCATGGCAGGAAGAGAGCACAGGATGGGCCACTTCACATAAGTGGGAAAGCCTGGGATGCCCGGAGGAGCCAGCAAGTAGTTGAGTGCGCCGGTGCATGGGTGTGGGTCAGAGGAGATGAAGCTGGAGAGGTAGGTGGGCTGGCTTTGTGGTAACCGCTAGACGTTTCAAAAAGTCACATGCAAACTTTTCTTCTCTGGTGATTTTTTAATAGGTATGTCTGAATAGTTTTTATGTGCTTTGTATTTATTTGTTCATTTATGTCTTCTATTAATCACAACTGCTTGTCTTGTGGTTTGTTGAGGTCAGTGTGCTTTGTATTTTAAAGTTTTATCAATTATGTGGCTACTACGTTGTCCCATTGGCCAGATTTTCCTTTTATGTTGTGTTAAGAAAAACATCTTTATTTTTTTTGTCTTTAAAAGCATGTCTTTTATATGGGAGAGCCCTACTTTTCTGTAGTATTTAGACCTACCTCTTCACAACTTCACAGGAGTATGTGGCTTCTTTTTCTTACAGCCATTTCTCTCTTACTGGTTAATTCTGTCCCATCTGGAATTTATTAATGTGTTTGGTGTGAGGCATGGGTCTTCACAATGAGTTCTAGTATCTTATAGGACTTTATTAAATATAATTTATCTACCTATCTGATGTATTTTCAGGTTTACTTTAATTTGGTTGTTAAGGTATTTTGATGTATTTCTTTTTTTTTTTTAAAGATTTTATTTATTTGAGACAGAATGAGAAAGAGCACACGAGAGGGGGGAGGGTCAGAGAGAGAAGCAGACTCCCTGCTGAGCAGGGAGCCCGATGCAGGACTCGATCCAGGGACTCCAGGATCATGACCTGAGCCGAAGGCAGTCGCTTAACCAACTGAGCCACCCAGGCGCCCCTTGATGTATTTCTAAAATTGCCTTTTAACTCTTATGTAGTTTTGATAGTTTTTTTTCAATTTGGTAGGGTTAATGAAAACTTTATTTAAAAAAATTTTTTTTTTTAAAGATTTTATTTTTTAGTAATCTCTACACCCAGCTTGGGGCTCGAACTCATGACCCTGAGATCAAGCGTGGCATGCTCTACCAACTGGTATCTTTCCATTTATTAATGTCTCTTTTGTCTCCTATTGTAGTGGTATAGTTTCTTCTGAATAATTCTTCTGTGTCCTGAGTTAATATTTTAAAGACTTAACATTTTGATGTCATTTTTTTGATGCCATTGTGATTGAACATTTTTTAATTTCTATTTTCCATCTTGACCATGGTTTGATTTGTATGAATTGTTTATATCCTGCAGCTTTGTTAAAATCACTCATTATATCTAGTAATTTTTTGGTTGAATGTATATGCATTTCTAGGTTTACTAGTGTCATCTTTAAAACATAACTTATTTTTTCCTCTGAACACCTTTATATTTTATAGCCATCCTGCATTGCTCTCAATAGCAGTTCTTGTGTTCCAGGGGAACACTATTAAGTATAATGATGCTTCCCAAGGACCTTCTGGGCAAGGAACATTTCTGCTTTTTCCAAAGAGCCATGAAAATAGGAAGCAGCTGCCTAGCTTAATAGAAGCAGAGCCTGTTCGGGCTGGATGGGACCTTACAGAGCCTTTAGCCCCCTTGCCTGCATTTGCAAGATGAAACCAGACCCAGAGAGGAGAAAAAACTTGCTGGGAGCTCACACAGCTGGAATGGAGGAGTTGGTTTTCAGACTTGGATTTTCTTATGGTGTATATATTACATGTTTTCATTTAGGATACTTGGTTGGAAAATTTTCCAACCAAGTTTACCCAACACCAAATTTTGGTAACTTTATCCAGTATCCTAAAAAAAATTTTTTAAACTAATAATCTGAATTTTTTCAAGAAATAATTGGAATTTTTTCAAGTAATAATCTAAGCTCTTGAAAAGGCACCCCTCTATATCACCATTCTCTTAGGTGTTTGAGTGAAAAGGGAATAAGGAAATGAGGGGAGGAAAGGGTATTTTAGTCCAGGATCCTTAGTAGGAGGGCCTATTTTTAAGCTTCATAATGTCAGTTTTAAAAGCAGTGGTTTTCAAAATAACCACAGACAAAGTCCCCTTGAAATGAATGCCTTTCTGGAATTGACCTATTTTGAGTTTGTTACCAAGAAAGGTTCAGAATCTCGAATGCTCTTACTTGCATTTACTTTTCAGACAAAGTAGAACAATAAGTTGAGTGAATGATCTTCATGGATTCCAGATTCAGGTTAAAACTAGGAATATGGGAAGTTGTAAGAAGACATGACTAGCCAATCATATTGTTGTACTTACAGGCTTGTCTGGATCCAGGATAATTACAGTCTCTTTATTGAGTTGTAACTTAAATTTCCAGGTTAATTTTAAAAACCTTCACCACGTTTGAGAGTCCAGAGTCAAAGTTATTTACCCAATTTGATTTCATTCCATCCTTCAGTAAACGGTCCTTCCAGAACAGTCTGTCGGGGGAGGCCTCAGAGGTTAGCAAGAATTCCAAGTCAACTGTAAACCTTTTGTCTGATGGTTTACTGGAATCCAGATTGAAATCCTACCAAAATGCCAGCCTGTATTTCAGCTTCTTCCCCCCCAGCCCCCAACAGGAAGACAGCAGTGGCTTAACATTCCAATAATTATTAATAGAAAATTAATACTGCTTCTTTTAGGCATTCATTTATGTCCACTATAAAACTTGGTCATTGGTGCTGTGGAAAGGTTCCAGTCACTAGAGGATGGGCCAATGAAACACTTGGACCAGGCTTTTAACAAATATTAATTTAGGTAGAGACTGGGGCACCTGGCTGACTCAGTCAGTAGAGCATGCTGCTCTTGATCTCAAGGTTATAGGTTTGAGCCCCATGTTGGGTATAGAGATTACTTAAAGTCTTTAAAAAAATTTAGTTAGGGACTGCAACATTTTTTAAATTTTATTGGAACATTCCCTTCTAAAACAGTCTCTTTTGCCTTGTTTTATTTTGGTAACTATAACTAATGCTGGGTTAGCCATAAATGTAGCTTGTTGCATTTCTATTTCTGAGTGTTCTGAATCACTGAGCAATTACAAAATGAAAGGTTATCCTAAAGCGTTTCCAAATAAAGAAACCATAAAATATTAGGGGAAGTCAAGAGGAGAGCTAGGGAGGGAAGGACCAGAACCACCAACAGGTGTTCTGGTTGCATTGAACAAAGTGTCGCTTGGTATGCAATCATGGGGAAGAGTTCTGTGAATTCCTGAATGCTGGTGTGAGGTGGAGGGGACCCAGGGTGAGCAGAAGTCAGCAGTTCCGGAGGCGCAGGGGACTTGGCTTACTGGCTCGCCCACAGCTGAGGACCTGAATCAATTCCTGAGCAAGTTGCATTCTTGAAAGACAAGGGCTGCATCTGTAGGAGCACAGCTGTTAATCTGTGGGGTAATCATTAAGTACAGGTCCTAGATCCGGAAGGAACAGTAGAATGAAGTCCAAAGACATGAAACTTGTATCCCTGAAGGACACCATAACTGGAAAAAGAACTAACATTTATTGAGAGCCTGTCTGTCCTATTTACATGCATTATCTTGAATTTGCACTAAAATTCTGCAAGAAAGGTCGTAATATTCTGTTGTACAAATAAGGAAAACGAAGTTCAGGGGAGTTAAGTAATTTGAGGAAGGTCGCACAGCTAGAAAGTGTTGGGACTAAGTTTAGAACCCAGGTCTGACCTACTCGAACGTCCATGTTTTCCCCACATGACTGTCCAAAGATTATGTAAAATGGTAGAGGTCTTTAAAAAACAAATTTTTTAAAAGTAAGCCCTACGCCCAGTGCGGGGCTTGAACTCACAACCCTAAGATCAAGAGTTACACACTCTACCGACTGAGCCAGCCAGGCACCCCACTAGAGGTCTTTTTCGAGTTGTACTCTCCAGAACTGGAGCCACTAGCCATATGTAGCTATTGAAATTTCAATGTATTAAAATTCAGTGAAGTTTAAAAATAAAAATCAGTTCCTGAGTTGCATAAGCCACACTTCAGGGGCCTGAGGTGGCATGTGACTAGTGGCTATTGTATCGGAGAGCACAGATAGAACATTCCCATCATTGCAGAAAATTAGTGCCTAGCGGTCATCCAATTTTACCCTTTTATTTATTTTTGCCTCTTATTTTGTGAAGGAGAAAATGAGGGACAAAGGAGGGAAGTAACATGTTCAGTGTCCTATGTCTGGTTAATCCGGGCCTTTGGGCTGATTGCCTGGTGGCTTTCCCATGGTCCACACTCTCCTTTAAAAACAATTAATAGACCGGAGGTGTGACTGCCCTGCTCTCCCAGCCTTGCCTGGCCTTCAAACTAGATTCTTTTCTCCCAGAGTGCAGCCCTGTGTTTTCCTAAGTTCAAAGGGCACGTCCGGATTAGTTGCCTCTAGGAAAATGAGAGATGTTTGTTGGAAAGGAATTCCATGCTTAATGTATGAAACAGCACTTTGATTCCCCCTGCTTCGTGCTCTGCCTTCCTACCAAGCACTTTGTAACTAAACTTGCAGCTGCTTGCCATTTGTCTTCCAATCAAGGCCAACTTCAAAACAGTTCAGATGACAGAGGTATGTATACTTTGAATAGAAGCAGCTGCTTGTTGTTTGCTGTTGATTCGAATGGCTTTTGTGTGAGGGTCAAATAGATTTAGATTATGACTAAAATTACAATAATAGGTTTCAGACTTCGGTGTTAAGAAGATTCAGATGTATTACCATTCATTTAACTGATATTTATTACATACCTAATATAGACCAGGCACCGAGCTGAGAAATGGATGAAATGGACTTTTGCTGGAGATGGAAAAAGATGCCAGTATTCTGGGCGAGTCTAATGCACTTTAAAATCTTGCCTGAATTTTATTGTCGGCATTTGTCATCCATGTATTTACCTATTTTAGTCCTGAAATGCAGTGAAAGCTCCGGTTTGGATCATTGCTTTGAAGTAAAGTGAAAAATCATGTGCAAATGTCCTTTTAGTAGATGCTATTAAAGACAAATTATACACGCCAGTGTCTAAATGACAGTCTAAAGTGTATGCGTGTGTGTCTGGGGGATGGGCACGTGGAAACAAAAAGGAGTCATTGTATTTTTAGGAAGCCTTAAATGCGATATGTGATTTCAGTATATCACACTCATTGGTTTAGAAAGTTGTCTTTTAGAAACAAATTACAGTTTGGGTTTTTTTCCTAAAGAAATGTTAAAGTCAGGTGCATGAGTATGGTCAGAGATTAAAAACAAGTTGAAGTGATGGCAAGGTATCCAGGAAAGTGCCTGTCTTTTCGGAGAGTACAAAGGCAGAGGTGGAGAGGACGTTAAAGATGGCGGGCACAGCTGGAAGGGGTCCCAGGGAGCCCTGATGTCTGGTCTTTAACTGCCTGAGGTGGTGTGGTGGTGGTGTTGGGGGGAGGGTGTGGGCAGAGCACCCAGCTGACTTCTTGTATAGTTTTATAGAGTAGGGTCTCATTTCTAGAAGGTTGGGAATGGGCTTATGAGAGTTTTGGGGTCAATAGGCCCAAAGGCACGGTGGTCGGAGGAGGACATACTGTTCCCCTCTCAGAGTTTTGGATGCTAGCAAACCACTTTCCCAATCAGGTTTTAAATCATTGTTTCTACTTCTCCAGGTGTTTCATTTGAATCCAGAAATTATCCTCTCTTCCAGAGGGCTCCCTAAGTCTGCAGGCTTGAGAATTGTCAGGCTGCAGTGCTTTTGAATAACAGTGTCTTGTGTAGAGGGAAAGGGAGATCTCAGCTCGTTCTCTGGGAGAGCTGTTAACTTGCCATGTGACCATCCTGTGCCTGCTTGTCTGCAAAGTGGGCTGATGGGAATTCCTTCCTACCTTTCAGGGTTTATATAATGAGTCCACATGATCATATAGGTCACCGCTGAGCACATTTTCAGGCTCATGGTAGATATCAAGTAGATTAAATTTTATTATCAAAAGGAATCTTGGAGGTCTCTCTTGGCATTCCTCTTTTTTGGCAGGTAAAGAACCAGTACTGCAAAGAAGGGTTAAGGGAAGTGGGCCTCGTCACACAGTAGGTTCTCCTGTGAATGTGACTTTTGAGTAAGCATGGCCTGGAGACTGTGTGACACGGGGAAAAGGCTTTGGAACTGGCAGACATCGGTTTGAGTCCTGACCCTGCCTCACTCTCTTGAGCGATCTTGTGCAAGTTCTTTCGCATCCTTGAGTCTGTTTGCACATCTGTAAAATGGGCATAATGACACCTACCCAGCAGACAGGATTCGTAGACACTCCATGTGTGTAAACTGGTTTTTATGATTAACAGGACTAATGATAAGGGCCAGGACTAGATTCCCTGCCAGGGTGCCTTATTCTCTATGAGGTGAGAAGGAGAGAAAATTCTTACCTCCCAAAGCACTTCCAGTGATGCGGCTCTTCAGCTGTTCTTTATCCAGACAGACAGAATAGAGACAGTGCTGGGCATATTTGCAAATTTGGGGAAGGAAGCAAAAGAATTCTTTTCAGTGAAATGGGAGGCTGCAAAAGGTGCCCAGGAAACAACTGCTACACAGTACATTCCAGTACAGACTCCTAGCTTCTCCAGGACCACTGTCTGCCGGACAAGAAGCAGCTTCGCTTTCTTCTCCAAGAGTTCAAAGGGGCTTTCCTGAGCTGTGTGTGTGTGTGTGTGTGTATGTGTGTTAGGAATAGGGAGGCGTAGACACTGACATAAAGGGAAGGTAACACTCCGGTGCTTCAAGCCAGATGTGGGGGCATCTGCTCTAGGTGGCTCTTGGGTTCCACTTTTTCATGGTTCATCCAGATGTCTTCCCCAATGGGTCCAGGCCTCTGCTCAGACTGTGTTCTGGGGATTCCCTTCTCTACCTTTCAATCCATATTGCAACCCTAATCTTGTGTCAAAGCTCACTTTGTAGGTCACCTTTTATTTTTTTAAGATTTATTTATTTTTAAAGATTTTATTTATTTATTTGACAGAGAGAGACACAGCAAGAGAGGGGACACAAGCAGGGGGAGTGGGAGAGGGAGAAGCAGGCTTCCCGCAGAGCAGGGAGCCCAACGTGGGGCTGATCCCAGGACCCTGGGATCGTGGCCTGAGCCGAAGGTAGACGCTTAACGACTGAGCCACCCAGGCGCCCCAAGATTGATTTATTTTAGAGAGTGAGCGCGAGTTGGGAGGAGGGACAGAGGGAGAGAACCTTCAGGTAGACTCCCTGCTGAGTCCGATGCACGGCTCGATTGCAGGACCCATGAGATCATTACCTGAGCTGAAACCAAGATGCTTAACTGACTGAGCCACCCAGCCGCGCCTGTAAGGTCACCTTTTGTGTAAATCTGTCACAGACCTGTCCTCCGCCTGACTACAGGCAGTGGTCATTTTTCCACCCTCCAGGGCTCTCTGTACATACCTCATCACACTGCAGTTGTTCTCGAAACTCCTGTCCATTTGGACAGAAATTGGGGAAACCTGGGACTGGGTCTTACTCATCTTTATCTCCAGTGCATGGCAGGTTCCCTGCTGCCTGGTTTGGTGAAATTTTGCTGGGCGACTAAGTCCTGACATGGCAGTAAAGGCAGAGGGCAGAAGACACTCCTCTCCAGAGGTCAAGGCTCTGCTCATAATCCCTGCCAAGTCTGACTTTGACTTATTTTGATTATTTTCCATTTAATATTTTGGCACAAGAAGGTCCCAGTGTTGGTAGTAATCGTAGCATTTGTTCTGTGAGGCTTTGTATACTCCTTTTTTTTTTTTTTTTTTTTAAGTTATCCAACGTGTCCAACGTGGGCGACCTCATGACCCCAAGATCAAGTGTCCCATGCTCTACCAACTGAGCTGGCTGGGCGCCCCTCCTCCTCATTGTTTTTACATCCCTTTATTTCCTCATTTAAGCACATGAGGCGTGCGGGATGTGTATTATCTTTACTCAACAGATAGGAAACGGATTCTGGTTAAGGCTCCTGGTCTGTGTCACACCGGCAGCTAAGAGTGTTTATAGTCCTCTGTGCTGCCTTTTCAGCCCGCAGCCCCTTCCTTGCACCAAGGGGAAACATTTGGTAAGCATATACTGGCAGTGACAGCTTCTCTATCCTATGGTGTTCCCTCAACCCCCTGCCTGGTGCAGAGGAAGGCTCCAGGAATGTTTGGAGCCTGATGCATCAGCGAGCCTCTTTTGCATGCTGAGCTGAACACTTATCCCCAGCAAATGTTGGGCTCCTTTGATGGATATGTGACATTGGTGGCTGAATTGTGGCTTTTCACACTCTCCCCCCACGCCTCTCCAGGGACTGGGATGGGACAGATGGTCATGGGCACAGGATTCTCAGCTCTGCATCCTCTCTGCAAATCACATTTGGGGAAAAGTTAAGTTTGTGCAATAATACAATTTCGGTAACACGGTTTCATGCTGCCGGTGAGTTGTTTAACACTCTGGATAAATCACACTTCAGCAGAACTCATTTGGGAACAGAGTTTAATTTCACTGTGGGTAGCTGTGATTCTCACCCACCAGCCCTCCCACCCCCCTAATAAATCTATGCTGATAAGGTGAATGCAGCTCTAAGCCAGGCTATTTCTGGACCTGGGAGAGCATTACATTGTATTAATCATCCTTTTCACCACCAACACCTTTCATTCCTTCTCCCCTAAGGAGCGCTCCTTGTTTGTCCTTAAATGTTGTAGATGGAGAAGACCTTTATAATTCATCCTCCTGGCTGTGTGATGAAGGGATTGAGGCCCAGGGAGGCCAGGCGGCTTATGGCTAGTGAGCGACAGCCTGAAGGGAGATCCAGGATCCCCGACTTTTCTCTAGTGCAGGGCTCCTGTTTTCTGCCCCGCCCCACCGCCCACCCCTTGATTCTGTTTTACAGCCAGGGGAGAGTCTGTTCAGTTTAGAATGAATAGAGGTGACTGGGTCACTGTTAAACACTCCCAGCCCAGAGTGAATTCAATTCCTCTTAACCCTTAACAGCCTCTCTTGACCTATCTTTGGTAAGGGCCGTGAAAGTCTTGACCGATTTCTGTAGGGTCAGCTGCAGCCAATGGGGCAACCCTGTGTGGGTGTGACTGATAGGATTTAACTTTTAGGAAAAAAAAGAAGAGGGATGATAAGAGTATGTGGAGGGAGAGAAAGAAATATTGTTAAATTCTCTCTTAACAGTATACCTTTTAACTTTTTGGCTCTAAAAATCATATTTTGATGGTTCAAATATGGCATATAAGACCTATAACCCAAGAACTGCTGAAGATTATTAAAATGTACAAAAAGTCCAAGCATGGAGTTTGAAAAAGACTTCTCATTGATTCTAGAAGCTTCACTGTTCTATGTTCTCCTGTTAATGGGGTTGGGGCATCCTGGGAGCTCAGCAACTGGTGTGTCATTGACTGCTCTCTGGCCCTCCCCTGTCTGGGGGGCACACTCTTCGTCTACATGGGAACTTTTGGGAGGGATGCATATGCCTGGCCAGCGAGAGGGGCCCAGCCGAACTGCATGGGCGTGATGTATGTAGCAGGAAGCCAGTTGTAACAGCAGAAGGTAGTTTTCCTCTATATAGGATCTTACATGTAGTATGTAGTGTTTATTGATATTTTGATTGATTTAAAAAATATGTATATATCTATATCTCTTCCTCTTCTTTCTTGACTACAAAGATCTCGTCTCTTTAAGGGGAGAAGAGGAGCTTAATTGTGCCCTGCTCCTCTTCTAATACTGTGACCAGCATCCCCACAGTTACAGACTCTGTTCTGGAACTTGGTGGGCGCTCTTCTTTGTGTTGTAGGAGTGATCCCTAGAGGCAGACCGCTGAGGTTGGAGTCCTCCACCCCTGAACAGCTATGTCAATTGGACTTCTTAAGTAAGGTCTGTCATCCCTAGCTTCTTCATTAGTAAGTATGGGGGTGGTGGGAATACCTAACTTGTGGGGTTGTTTTGAGGGTTAAGTGTAAAATCATTAGCATAACACCTAAATCATAGTAAGCACTCCATAAAATGTTACCCATGACTTTGTACATTTCCTTTGGGGTTTCTCTGTTAAGTTTATTGCCAGTGTTTGCGAGCCTACCCTCTCCTTTAAGGTTGAAGTCCAGTATTATCTTGTCCATGAAACTTTGCTCTCCCTTAGAAAACTTCCAGTGGAGCTGCCCATGAACTACTTGGGAGACAAACCACTTTGTGTGTGTGTGTGAGTGAGAGAGAGATATATCTTCATATGTATCTGTTGTTCATTATGTACCTTGTGAGCTTTTGGAGACTAACAGTTTGTCTTGATGCCCCATCTCTAGTCCAGGTCTGGTGTGTAGTAAGTGGTCTGTAAATGTGGAATGAATGAATGTTGGTATTAGCTTGCAGAGCTCATGTGGGACAGGAGATTTGCTTCATTGGTTTTTCCCTGATATCAAATACAATGTTATGTGCACTGAGTTTCTCAATAGCTCTTCCTGAATCATTTCTCCTTTTTAAAAAGATTTTTATATGAGGGGCGCCTGGGTGGCTCAGTCTTTAAGCGTCTGCCTTCGGCTCAGGTCGTGATCCCAGGGTCCTGGGATCGAGCCCTGCATCGGGCTCCCTGCTCAGCGAGAAGCCTGCTTCTCCCTCTCCCACTCCCCCTGCTTGTGTTCCTCTGTCGCTGTCTCTCTGTCAGATAAATAAATAAAATCTTTAAAAAAATAAAAGATTTTTATATATATATTTTTAGAAAATGTGTGTGCTCGTGTGTGTGCTCGTGCGCACGCACACACGTGAGTGGGGGGAGGGGCAGAGGGAGAGGCAGAGAGAATCTTCAAGCATACTCCCTGCTGAGTGTGGAGCCTGATGCTGGGCTCCATCCCAGGACCCTGAGATCATGACTTGAACTGAAATCAAGAGTCAGTTGATTTCTTCTTTTTGTCCTTTTTGACTGATTAAGCAAAGCTGGACCACCAGTTGGGGCCCCCACTTGGGATCAAGGGATGTGGCTCCTCCCAGATTCTGTTGTAGGTCAAATGCTTAAATTCAGTGCATGACATGAAGGAAGTTGGGAGTATTATCTGATTGTATGGATTCTAGTTACTAGACTGTAAATGACGGTGGTGGGTGAGGATGTCATAAATACACTAGCAGTTTGGGGGCCTAAAGGAGTTAAAGCTCCTCTCAGAATAGCCCAAGCAGCTCCTAGGAAGTAGCTTCCAAGGCAGGATGTGGCAAACCAGTGTGTAAATGAGCACATTCTCCTTTGGAAGAAAAGGAAGTAGGTGGGGAGAAGTGAAGAGGAAGAGCTTGGTGGACAAATCTTTTTATCTGCTGCTGTGAGAACAAGCTTCTCTTTTGAATGCCAACCAGAACCTGTAGAATTTTAACCCCAAGCAACCAAGGTCCAAAGAATGCTTAATGATGCTGGTCTTGCAGTTTTCTTGTTTTTCTCCACAGTGCCTCAAATTTAATACTCGGTGGAGTGTTGTCTTAGTAGGTTTTGTTTTCTAATCTTGATCATTGATTATTAATGCTGTTTGAGGATTCACAGTTAATGTGAAGTGTCATCACAGTCACACTCTTCTAACCAAGAGTTAATTAATTAATTAATTAATTATTGGCTTTTATTTTTAAGTAATTTTTCTACTCCCAACGTAGGGCTCAAACTCACGACCCTGAGATCAAGAGTTGCACATTACACCAACTGAGCCAGCCAACCACCCCTAACCAAGAGTAATTTAGAAGAAAGTTTTTTGTCTCTTTTATGTGTTTACTTATTTGTTTCAGAACACGTTCTCACCCATTGTCTGTCCAGGTGCTCATAGCAGCCCTTGTGATACAGGGTAAGAATGTGCTCTCATTTCAGGGTTCAAGGTGAGATGGCCTGTTACCGGCTCCGGACCTCCTGACTTCAAGTCCAGGGTTGTTCCCATAATCTTGGTACCTTTTGTTAAAAGCATGGTTTATACATTGGAGGTGAATTATTCACGGTGCAATTTTGCGAATAAAAATAGCCCTCTGGGATTCAGTAAGGCATGTGGGAAATTAAATAGGTGAACTGAACTTGGTGAGCTTCAGGCATCACTGGAAAGGCAGCTGCCACTTCCATTTGGATTGTATGGATAGCAGTAATGCACATCCGTGGTGGGTTTAGGAATTGGATCCGGGACTGTGGATCGGTGTGGGATAAATACTGTCAAAGGCTTTTTTGAGTCTGTCTTTGGATGAGGTAATGAGAGCTTAATTATCTGGAAGAGAAGTCTCCTGTGGGCTTCCAAGGATTTGGAAAGCAGAGCTCAGCAGCTTTTTTTTTTTTTTTTTTAAGATTTTATTTATTTGACAGAGAGACACAGCGAGAGAGGGAACAAAAGCAGGGGGAGTGGGAGAGGGAGGAGAAGCAGGCTCTCTGCGGAGCAGAGAGCCCAATACGGGGCTCGATCCCAGGACCCTGGGATCATGACCTGAGCCGAAGGCAGACACTTAACAACTGAGCCACCCAGGCGCCCTCTTGACTCCATTTCTGTGAAGGTTCCAAACTAGAATTTTTGCACTTATCCGTATGGCTGTTTTGCACAAGCACGATATAGGTGATTTGACTCCAAAACCACACACTTAAATTGCATCCTGGTCAAATTGTGATGGTTTGCATGTATTTAGATTTTTAAATATAAAAAAAGTATTCTTAAGGCATTTTAAATTTTATTTTTTTAAATTAAAAAATTAAAAAAAAAAATCTTGTGGCATTTTTAGAAGCTAAGACTGCTCTTTGCTGAACCCTGAACATCCTGAGGCATTCTAGGCTGGTGTGCTGGGACCTTTTTTTTTTTTTTAATTTTTTTTTTTTTAATTTATTTGACAGAGACACAGCGAAAGAGGGAACACAAGCAGGGGGAGTGGGAGAGGGAGAAGCAGACTCCCAGCTGAGCAGGGAGCCCGATGCGGGGCTTGATCCCAGGACCCTGGGATCATGACCTGAGCCGAAGGCAGATGCTTAACGACTGAGCCACCCAGGCGCCCCATTTTTTTTTTTAACTTAAGATTTTTTTTTTGAGGTATAATTGACATATAAGTGTGCTGATTGATACATTTGTGTATTGCAATATGATTACCACCATAGCCTTAGTTAACATCTCTATCATATCACATAATTATCATTTCTTTTTTGTGGTGAGAACATGTAAGATCTAATCTCTTAGCAGCTTTGCTGTATATAATACAGTATTGTTGACTGTGCTGTGCATTAGGTCCCTAAGACCTATTTTCCACTGCAGGTTTGTACCCTTTGACCAACATCTCCCCAATATCCCTTCCTTTTCCTCAAACCTAATTCTTTAGCCTGCTGTATACTGTGCCTTTCATGGACTAGCCCCAGCTTACCCTCTGGCCTCATCTGGATGGATGCACCTACTCTCTGGCCACTGGGAACAGCCTGTAACTTTCAGTGCCTCTTTATTCATGCTGATGCCCAAGCCTGGAGTGCTTTTTCCCCTGCTGCAAAAACTTGGATTATCCTTCACGACTAAACTTGGACATTACATTTGCTGACTTTCTCTTTCCCTTCCTCATCTTAGGTGGAATGGGGAGTCTTATTTCTGTTCTCATAGGCTCCTGTGCCCACCTCATTTCAGCATTATGATCTACCTTACCCTGTAGTCATTTTTTTTTTTTTAAGATTTTATTTATTTATTTGACAGAGAGACACAGTGAGAGAGGGAACACAAGCAGGGGGAGCAGCAGAGGGAGAAGCAGGCTTCCCACTGAGCAGGGAGCCCGATGTGGGGCTCGATCCCAGGACCCTGGGATCATGACCTGAGCTGAAGGCAGATGCTTAACGACTGAGCCACCCAGGCGCCCCACCCTGTAGTCATTTCTGTACTTGCTGGTATCCTTCCCTGTGTTTGGCTTGCACCGTGATACCTGTTTGTTTCTTTCATCTCTACATCTTTTTTTTTTTTTTTTAAGATTTTATTCATTTGACAGGGAGAGCGCACAAGGAGGGGGAGTGGCAGGCAGAGGGAGAATCAGGCTCCCCGCTGAGTAGGGAGCTGGATGTGGGGCTCAATCCCAGGACCCTGAGATCATGAGTCAAAGGCAGACACTTAACCTACTTTGCCACCCAGGCGCCCCATCGTCTCTATATCTTTATCTCCCTGTCTCCCTCTCTCTCTCTCTCATACACACACACACTGCCTGGTGAGAGCAGGGACCTAAGTCATCCTCATCTGTACCTTCCTAGCCTCTAGCACAGATAGTGCCTGTCACACAGTGGGTGCTCCATGATAAATCTGCATTGCGTTTTCACAGCTGTGGGCGTAAATGGGTATAAGGCAGATGTCTGCTCAACCTCCCTATCCCCTGCCCTCCTCTAGACTGGAGCAGTCCTGCAAGCTTTACATTCTCATGGTCACTTTTGCTTCTCTAGGACCCACGGTTCCCTTTCTGTGTTTTTTTCTCTTCTTTTTGCTCTGTGTTGAATCAGCTTGGAATTTGGCCCTTTCTTCCTGGTTTCCACCAAACAACAATAAGAATGAAATATACACAGAGCTATTTTCGGGCACAGCAGATTGGACTGAAGGTCTGGGGTAGGGAGGGTGTATTACATTATAGCAATAAAGATAGCTTAACTTCTAGTGGTGTTAACTATCTTTGGTCTTAAATGACCTTTGCCCCTTTGCCATGGTGCCTCCTTCCCTCTTGTGCCACTTTACAGCCACTCTCCGAACAGGCTTCTCCCATCTTATTCTGCAGCATAAATCATTTCTCCCTCTGCTCCACCCTCTATGCTGTTCAGGCCTACTTCTGCCTATCGCGTGGATCAGGCCCTTTTAAACTATGGGCAAGCCTTCTAGTCCTCTGGTAGCCTCTGCTGTGAGGGGGTTTGTTAACACAAACATTTACCTCCCCCGCTTCTTTCAGAAGACAGAAGCCAGCACAGTCAGTTTTGGTGTTAAGTTCTGTTCTCTGTGGTCTGTGATTTTACTTCTGCCAGGTAGGTTTTGACCCTACCAGGCCAACTGCTATTAATTCGAGGGTCTGACTAGTAGTTTTCTACAAAGCAAGCACTTGTATGGACTTCTAGTCATGGTCCTGAGACTGGGTTCCGTGCGCATTGCCAGACAGTGAAGTAGGGAGTGGAATTTTTTTTCCCCAGAGATGATGTGTGCTCAGAGGTGAGGTTTGCTGACCCCTCTTGTGGGTACTTTGATTAAGGAGAAGAGCCAGGCTTTCATAAACATGTGTTCGCGTATTTAAGGAAGGAACAAGTCTGGAGAACTGATGATTTCTCCGTGGGGACTAGAATTGGAGACACGTTTTGAATCTGTGTTGCTTCTGACTGTATCTTCCTGCCTTAGCTGGGCTTCTGAGCATTGGCTCTTTCCCTTTTTGCCCTGGGGACCCGACTGTCCTCATGGTTCTGGGTTAGGAGGTCTAAGATGATGGTCACTTTGGGTCCTGTACCGTTGAAGAGCAACTTGCACTGCGGATGCACAGAGTGGCAGGGGCTATTACTACGTAGGCAGTCTCTTTCTTCCTTTCTCTTTTTTTAAGTAGGCTCCATGCCCAACATTGGGTTTGAACTCACAACCCCGAGATCAAGAGTCACACGCTCTACTGGCTGAGCCAGCCAGGCACCCCTACATAGGCGGTTTCTAAAAGGTCTTTATCTACGTCAGCTTCTTAAGAGCAGGGAATGGGTGGGGTCAGATACATCATTTTTCTAAGGCCACAGTCAGCCAGCTTGTCCTTTCAGGAACACGCCCATTGTGTGGCCACCACCAGACCCAGGGCTTCCCTTTCTTCCTCGGATGATGACCACATATTTACTGGATATTCCACTTGGGTTGTCCATAGTGTTTTCTCCCTTCCAGTACTGCCTGCCGCCTCCTCTCCGCCCTGCCTCCCTCAGTAGTCCCCTGGCTGTCTTCTGGCCACCTGAATTTTTACTGCTTCTACCGGCGTGCTTCACCTGGGCAGTGTCCTTTCTCTTCCCTTCCCGTCCCACTCAAAATGACTCAGCCTTGGATGTTCCTCGGAAAGGAATTCCTCTCTGGCTAGATTTAATTTGTTGCCTTTCCAGGAACCTTTTAGTAGAGTAGAGCACAGTTCTTTGCCTCAAAGGAGTAAGTCGCTAACAGGTAAAAAATACCTGTGTGATCGCTGATCGGGTGGGGGATTTGTTTGAAGGACATGAGCTCTTTGGCTTATGGTGTGGAGAAAAGCTAGCTTTTGGAGTTCCAGCCCTACCTAGTCTTGCTTGCTCCTGGCCTCCATTTCCGTTTCTATAAAATGGGAACAACGTACGTAATTTTTAATGTTGTGAGGATGAAGTGAGTTAATGGGAATAACATGGCTAGCATTTAAGAATCTCAGGTGTTCATCTAAATTTCATTCTTTATCAGACAATGTCCCCCATTTGTCCTTATCAAGTAAAGGCTTTATTTTCATCTTCCATCTTCTGATCCTCCCCCTCCCCCCATCTCCAAATTTCATCACTTGTTTTTTTTTTTTTTGTGCTTCTCTGGAAGACTGATCCTTTAGAAATTAATTCATATGTGGCTAATATGAAACAAATTTTGTCCATTGGAGAAGAAACCATAGTCTCTCAGTTCTTTCAAGCAACAATATGACACCCCCTCTCCGATTCAGGATGTTGTTCAATATTTAAGAAGAGTCTGTGTGAGTGGGTGGTCCTATCACTCCAGAGGTTCCTCTGTGTGGGTGCGTGCGTGTGTTTTTCATCCTGACTCTCTGCAGAAACACACCATGGGAAGGCAATTTGTATCATTTCAGAAGCCTGTTTGATTCCAGGGAGTAAGTATTTGTGGATTTTGTTTGCTTTTGTTTTGTTTTCTAAGGGTAGGAACATGTGATTATTTATCCTTTTTTTCCTTTTTTTAAGTAGGCTCCATGCCCAGTGTGTGGCTTGACCTCATGACCGTGAGATCAAGAGTTGCACACATTACCAACTGAGCCAGCCAGGCACCCCACCCCTGTTTGGTTTTTTTTGATTAAACCTGTTTTCTTGACTTTGAAAAACATTTGTTGATTGGCCTGGAAGCTACTTGATTGAAAATGAAATTAAAGAGAAACACTTGTCCTGACCCTCATTTTCTTTTTTCTTTTTAAGTTACATTTCTCTAACACTTTCTGCTTATCACAGCCTTATTCTCCCTTTTCTACAGGGCAGACCACACTAGAATGCCCTTTTTCCTTTTTTGCTGTCTAAACTTTATTTATCATTATAGACCAATTCAGGGCTTCTGTTCCTATAAAACTTACACTGATTATGCCAACATTTCCTGAACTACAGAGCTGTCTGTGTCCCAGGCCTCTTGAGAAAATTAGGGGAACTGGGAAACAGTCTTTGCCCCACAGTCTTTTTTGGGCGTGGTGGTGAGACCAATGAAAGGCAATAAGGGCAGTTTTTTTCTTTTTCTTTTTCCTTTTTTAAGTAGGCTCCATGCTGGGCTCGGACTCACAAGAGATCAAAGAGTCGGATGCTCAACCCACAGAGCCATTCCAGTGCCTTAAGGCAGTATTTAACTACATTGTACATTTTTGCCAGAATATTTATTATGTGAAAACATGAAGATGCAGGAATTTCATCAGTAGAATGGGACTGACAGTGGTGATCACATCATGGTGTTGTTAGACTAAAGGGATTCATCTACCTTTCGCAGAATGCCTGTCACACAGTACTCAGTAAATCAGTAGGAAGGACTAGCAAATTAATGTTACCCTTACTAACCAATAATTACTAACCAATAATTACTAACCAATACTATTAAATACTTGTTTAGCACTTCAGATGATTTCAGCATTTTTTACATTCCACTCTTGAATCTCCACAACCTTTTTTAATTTTTGTTTTTGTTTTTGTTTTTTTTTTAAAGATTTTATTTATTTATTTGACAGAGAGAGAGGGAACACAAGCAAGGGGAGCAGCAGAGGGAGAAGCAGGCCTCCCGCGGAGCAGGGAGCCCGATGTGGGGCTCGATCCCAGGACTCTGGGATCATGACCTGAGCTGAAGGCAGACGCTTAACGACTGAGCCACCCAGGCGCCACCTAATTTTTGTTTTTTTTTAAGTGCGCTCTACACCCATTGTGGGGCTTGAACTCATGACCCCAAGACAAGATCAGGAGTCGCATGCTCTACCGACTGAGCCAGCCGGGCACCCCATCCACAACAGCCTTTTATTTCTCATCACGTCATTGGCTTAAAGTGCCCTTAGCTGCCTGTGTTCCTCTCCCTGCTTCCCGAAGGGCCTTCTGGTGCTGAAATGTGTGCATTCTCAGAGAAGGCCTGTGAAGATAAAACAGTCCATATAGTCTCAGAGGAAAAGGCAGTGAGGATGGGAAAACGGTCAACGTGTGGACAAGAAGTAATGACCACGGGCCTCAAGCTGTACAGCATGGGAAGGCAGCCACTGTGTTTGTAGAGATGCACGGCCCTGGGACTTAGCTGCAAAGTTCTGTCCTTGGAAAACTGCAGGACGAATCTGGTTTTAGGATTAGAGACCTTTAGCATTGAAAAGGACTTTAAAGACCACCTAGTTTAATTCTGTTTTACCTGTGGGAACAGTCGAGGGGAAAGTAATGTGAATAGTTCACAGACTGAGTGCTTTCCAAGTTGAACCCAGGTCTTCTGACTTGCAAAGCCTTCACACTTACTACTTTTTTTTTTCTTTTAAAGATTTTATTTATTTATTTGACAGAGAGAGACACAGCTAGAGAGGGAACACAAGCAGGGGGAGTGTGAGAGGGAGAAGCAGGCCCCCCGCCGAGCAGGGAGCCCGATGCGGGGCTCGATCCCAGCACCCTGGGACCATGACCTGAGCCGAAGGCAGACGCCCAACGACTGAGCCACCCAGGCGCCCCCACACTTAACTTCTTAAGCAAAGAGTATATGGCAGCCACATGCATGTTTTTTGTTTTTTTTCCTTTCTAGTAGTTTTATGTCCCACTGTGAAAGACCAGCTCTGTGCTGACCCAGAAGCAGCTCATTTCCTACATATGTCATTGGCCCTGGAAGTGGATCTGGGGGCTGCTTCCAAGAACGACTGTGAGACTCTGCTCACCTCTACGTCTGTCAGCAAGCAGAGGAGAGTAGGCGGCCAAGATACGATTTACATTAGCAGCCAGCATCAAGGAAAAGGGAAAAAATACTTTTGCTAAATTCAGTGGAGCACATTATGAACCGGGCAAGGGAACGGCTGTACGGAAGCGTGTCTTCCCACAGCTGCTTACAAGACTAAGCCCAAAGCCGGGTTCAACACTAACACAAAGCAGAGGTCCATTGCTGGGGGCGGAGTAGGAAGCTTTCTCCTGCTCAAGAACTGCCACAGATGCAAGGTCGTTTTGGTTGCCATGGGGAGGAGGGGAAGTCCATGTTCACAGGGCCTGTTTAAGACTGAGGCTGGCCCAGGACAGGAGAGAACTTCCCTATCATCATTGGCACAATGGCTGGCTTCCCATGCTGTATAGTTTGAGTCCCGTGGTCATCACTTCTTGTCCACATGTACACCCCACTGCCTGTTTTCTCATCCTCACTGCCTTTTCCTTTGAGGCTGTTTGGACTGTTTTATCTTCACAGGCCTTCTCTGGGAATGCACGCGTTTCGGCACCGGAAGGCTCTTTGGGAAGCAGGGAGAGGAACACAGGCAGCTAAGGGCACTTTAAGCCAATGACTTGATGAGAGATACAAGGTGGTCACAGAGATGATATGAGGGTGTTATGTAAAAGTAATTGCCCTCAACCCCTGGAGGAGGGGCAAAGGCATGGAGAAAGATCCCACTCTGTGGCCATGCATCATGGCCACGTTCAGAGCTGAGGGAGGAGTAGGAACACTGAGAAAAAAAAAAAAATCTCTGCAGCTCAGGCTCCACTCTGAACACAAGATAAAACCCACTGCTGGAGAAATTGGCAGCCTGTGGTGCACGGAAATTACCAGTGTTCACCAGAAAACCCAAACCTAGCTCAACTCCCAACGAATAACACGCTAACAGCATGACCGAAGAATGTGCCCATTTCTAAGCATAAAGATGATGTACCTCAGTCCTTATTCTATTACGGTGTGCACCACACAGTGCAATATTAAGAGACACAAAAATCAAGAGAGAAAAAACAACCTGCAAGAGATAAGGCCGTCGATCTAGAACTAGGAGATGACCCAGCTGTTGGAATTAATGGACAGGGGCTTTCAAATAACCTATGATTATGGACAACATGCATGAACAAATGAGGAATTTCAGAAGAGATGGAAACTAAAGATAAAGTGAAAATGCTAGAAAAATTTAAAAACATGACATCAAAGGTCAACGGGTCTATCAGCAGACTGGAGGGAACTGAGGAAAGAATCAGTGACCCTGAAGATAGGTTAGTAGAAATTATCTTAATTGAAATAAAAAGTATCCAAACTGAGACACAAGGAGGAAAGGAATAAAAAGAAATCAGATCACAGCATCCAAGATATATGTATATAGAGAGAGGAAGAAATAGACATTGAGAGAGAGGAAACACAGACAGACACTGACCTGACTGGAACTTTTTAAGGAATTGGCTTATGTAACTATGGAAGCCTGGGAAGTCCACAGTCTGCAGGGTAGCCTGGCAGGCTGGAGACTCATGGAAGACTTGAAGTCCAAAGGCAGCTTGCTGGCAGACTGTGAGGTCATTCTTTGTTCTATTAAGGCCTTAAACTAACTGGATGAGTCCCACTCACATTACGGAGAGTAATCTGCTTTACTCAGAGTTCACCAATTTAAATGTTATTCTTATTCCTCCCCCCTCCCCACAAACCCCACTTTCGTAGAAACATTCTGAATAAAGTTTGACCAAATATCTTAGCATTGTGGCCCTGCCAAGCTGATACATAAAATTAACCATCACATGTCCCCTTCTGGTTACTGCCCCCACCCAAAAGCATGTTCACTTTTCTAATTTATAACTGCATAGATTAGTTTTGCCTTTTTTTGAATTTGACATAGATGCAGAAGAACACATACTTTGTTGTTCCATCTGGCTTCTTTCTTACGTAATCCTAGAATTTTATTGCCTAGTTAGTTAAGCAGCCCTTCCCAGAGCGGCCTGCCGGGTTGAGGGGTAAGGGTATAGAGCCCCTTCTCCACCATGCTGTTTGGGGCTGGCCTAAACTGCGCTCCCTAACACTGATGGGCTAGCCTAGGGTGGAGTCTGGAATCGGTTAGCTGTGCCTTTGGTCCTCTCTGCCTTCTCCCTTCAGGCCCATTCTTCTTTCCTTACACTCTTTGTTGTTTTATTTTTTATTTTTTATTTTATTTATTTATTTCTTAAAGATTTATTTATTTTTGAGAGAGCGAGAATGAGAGAGAGAGAGTACATGAGAGGGAGGAGGGTCAGAGGGAGAAGCAGACTCCCCGCCGAGCAGGGAGCCCGATGCGGGACTCGATCCCGGGACTCCAGGATCATGACCCGAGCCGAAGGCAGTCGCCTAACCAACTGAGCCACCCAGGCGCCCCTGTTGTTTTATTTTTTAAAGATTTTATTTACTTATTAGAGAGAGAGAACATGAGCAGGGTAGGGCAGAGGGAGAGGGAGAAGCAGACTCCCCGCTGAGCAGGGAGCCCGATGTGGAGCTTGATCCCAGGACCCTGGGATCATGACCTGAGCAGAAGGCAGACGCTTAACTCACTGAGCCACCCAGGCGCCCTCTTCTCTTACACTCTTTGTAACTCCCACATCCCCCCTGTCCATGGTTTGACTCTGTAGAGAACCCTAAAGGCAGTTCTTTTCTTTTTTCCTCTTCACATTTCCCTTCTCTTGAAAATCTTCAGCTTTTCAACCAGAACGCACACTCAGTCTTACTCTCTACCTCCTCAGCTGGTTGTCGCATTGACACAAGCTTGGATCTCAGAGACACCTAGACAGCTGTCCCCTCCCTTCTCTCCTCCTCCTCCTGTACTTTTTTTTTTTTAACTGGGTGTGGAAACTGAGTACCAGAAAGAGTGGTAGCTTGCCCAAGATCTCACAGATGAGGGTGACAGAGCGTGAGGAAGGAGGGGTTGCAGTCAGTCTCTTGATGCTGTTTGCCCTTGGCTTGGGTCTTCTGCCTCTTCTCTTCCTTCCCAGCCCCAGTAGCATTCTTACCTTCCAAATGTCACAGGGGAGAGAGAACTTCCCAACTCCCTGAGCTCTCCGAGGACACCCGCCTGCCTGCACTGGGATCTTTTCTCTGCTCCAGCATGGTGATTGTCATCCTCTGCTCTTCCCTCTGTGCTCCTTCCTGGCAGGGCCTGCCACCCGGGCTAGAGCAAGGCTCAGGCCGGTGACAGACCGCTGGCTGGTGTTTGCATGCTGCTGTGGCTCATTTCTGTTTGGTGTGTGGCAGTTGGAAGCCCCCTTTCCTTTGTCTAGACGTCACCTCCCTCACCCTTAAATCATTCCTTTAGGTCAGCTTCCCATTTCAGTGACCATCAGGGTTGGAGATGGCAGTGTGGGGCCTTGAGCTCTGTTCTAGGAGTTGGGAGAGCTGGCCCGCCAGTAAGCTCTGTGACTTTGTCCTCTCTGGACCTCCGTTTCCTCACCTGTAAAATGGGTCTTGCAGGTCCCTCCCTGTACCACGTTTTACACTGCTCCCTGATTTAAGCCCCCGAGCCACAAATGCAAGATTCCAGTTGTGGCCATGTATTAGGCTTAGCGGATGGGTGGGATGAGGGAGAGGGAGGGAGATGTTCTTGCCCATAGGATCATCCTTTCTCCACCCACTTCATTGTGCCGCCCTCGTGTTTTCAGAACACAAATGACAACTCTTGTTTTTCTCCACTTTCCTTGCTCTTCTCTGCATTCCCATTTCAAACCTATAATCTTCTTGTATCTTGATGAACTTGTGTTTACTGTAAGACAGGGTGCAGAATTCATATTGCCATGAGTTATATTCTCTCTGCTGTGGTGCATGGGGTGATGGGAGACAGACATTCACAGCTGGTCCCCAGAGAGGGGTGTGTGTGTGTGTGTGTGTGTGAGTGAGAGAGAGAGAGAGAGAGAGATTTATTGTTCTGGGCTCCAGAATCCTTTCCCGATCCATAGTCCTGATTTTGCTGATGTCAGTTAAAGCCAAAGATTGTGCAGGAGACAGGTCCTGGTCCTCTGAGATTTGGAGACTTGTGGTGTGGTTGAGGAGTGACAGGCCCCTCTCTTCCTATTTTCTTTGCTGGAAGCATTTCACCTTGGGGTCAGGTGGGGCAGGAATGAGCCTTGTTGAACATCATTGACCTCCCCGTACAGGAGGAAGCAGTACTAAACACTGCTGCGTTATTGATTGATTTCTTTTTAATGAGTACTGAAAGCTGTTTAGATGCCAGGATTTTCCTTTTACCTTCAGATAAAATCCTTTGTCTTTCATTCTGTGCAACAGTTCTTAAGAAACTTTTCAAGGGCTTTAAGAGTTGTTACAGGAAAGGCAGTAACTTCTGGATCCCACTCTTGCTGCCTTGGCAGCTCCTACTTGTCCTTCAGCCTGCCCGCACCTGACCTGACACTAGAGTAGAAGCGTGTCAGAATTCCATTGTTCCTTCCCCTTGGTTTTCTGTTCTGGCCCTCCCCTGGTGAAGGAAGCAAGCATGGCGTCGTGCCTCCATTTGACAGAAGAGAAAAACGGAGATGTGCCACAGTTCAGTGAGCAGTCTGTGGTCGCACAGCTAGCTGTTGACTACTTTGGGGTGAGAACCCGGGGTTCCTGATTACTACTGACTTGTCAGCTTGGCAGCACTGCCCCACCCCCAGTCATCAGGAGAGTCAGGGCACCACAGCGTAGAGTCTGTGCTGTGTCTCTCTGTGGCTTAGCCTTCTGGAAGGACAGATCAGGAGCCAGCTCCTTAGCTGGTGGGGGTGGGCGGTTAGACGGGCAAGCATAGGTGGTCGAGGAGGGAGGAAGCCCATACTGAGTTTTTCTTCCTGAAGGTGGGAGAATTACTTATTTCTACAGAGAGCTGGGAAGATGAGCAGAGTCAGCATTTCTTCTTTTTCTTTGCCAGCTGGATGGGGTTTCTTGTGGCCAGTGTTACTTGCAAGGCAACGTTGAGCTTGAGATGGAGGGCAGGCTGGATTGCATCTGGCGCAAAGGGCTCTTTGTGGAGGTACCCCATCTTCATGTACAATTGAGCTCTGCTATGGCAAATGCCCTGCACTAGGATCTTACCCGTGTCTGCACGTTGCCTCCCTTGAAAGTATTGAACTTTTTGAAGAGGTAGTATAGCATTATGGTTAAAAATAGAGATTCTCTCTGCCCAGGTTTCCATCCTTGCTCTGTTGCTTACTAGCTGTGTGACCTTGGAGAAGTCACTTCACCCATCTGTGCTTGAGTTTGCTATCTGATGTGGATTAAATGCATTAGCAACAGTACATGGTGCTGTGAGGAGAATGACTTCCTTCCATTCAGTCCTGCCCCCTCCCTCCTACCTGCTCAGCATGAGTGCGCGTTTGACGGAAGCCCTTGGAGTGGACTGAGCCCTACAGGCAGCTGGAACCTCATCGAAATTTTAGCTATGGGGTCTGTCTGCGTTTGACAGGTCTCTCCAAACGTTGTCATTGATGGTTCCTGAGAGTCAGGAAACCTGAAGGTGGCTGTGCCCTCCCAGCCATGCTTGTTCTGGGCCCCTACACCTGAGAGACCGGGGCAGCTGTGAGACTTAGTTGAGCCTTTCAGCAGAATGAGAATATTACCAGGCGTCTTAGTCTGTTCAGGCTGCATAACAAAATGTCATAGACTGGTTGGCTTAAACAACAGAAAGGTATTTTCTCAGGGTCCTGGAGGCTTGAAGCCCAAGATGAGGGTCCCGGCATGGTTGGGTTCTGGTGAGGCCTCTCTTCCTGGCCTGCAGACAGCTAGCTGCCTTCTCTTGGTGTCCTCACACCACCTTCTTTGGCGTGTGCCCAGAGGCAGGAAGGCTATCTCTCTTCTTATGGCCACCAGTCCTATCTGATTAGGACTCTCCCCATATGACCTTATTTAACCTTAAGCTCTTGAAAGTCCTGTCTCTAAACATACATACATTTGGGGTTAGGCCTTCAACATATGAATTTGAGGGAGACACAACTCAGTCCATACCACCAGCCTTCCTTCCCCGAGAGCTACCCAGTGAGGAGACTTGGTGAAAACAGCCTGGTGTCCTCTGTGGCCCTTATACTGTTATTTGTAAGGTATGTTGGAGCTTCCCATAGACCGGGGAGGCGGGAGGTCTGGATCTCCCTGCCTTCTTGAGAGTTGGAATAGAGGGTGAATGAAAAGTGGAAGATTATGCTTGCTTTTACACGTCAAGCTCAGAAATGGCGTGTATGTTAGGGGGTGGGCACCAGCCTTCTGATGTGTAATGATGCTCTGTCCTGCCGCCCGAGTTGTTTGTTTAAACTAGGACTAAAATCACATGAAACGCAGTGGAAGCTCTCCTTACCACCGTCCCCTTAACGAACTCCCAGGAATAATGAATGTTTTTCCGTCCTCTGTAAACTCAGTACTGCCCACAAGCGTGCCGAATGCACAGCTCACAGGCTGCTCTCTGCCCTGCCCACTCGCCTCGGCACCCACTGGCTGAATTATGTGCTTACCAAGAGCCACTTTGTTCCCAGAGTCATTTGTATGGTTGTGGCTGCTATTGTAACTAAGTAAGGTACTTAAATATCAGATAAACTGGTGAAATATGCCTGCAAATGGAGTGGGGTCCCCCCCCTTTGAACGCTAATTAAAAGCCATGGAAAGACTCAGTAAGTCCAACTCACTAAAACATTACTATAAAATTAGATGAGCATTAAGATTGGGGAAAATCCTAAAACTCTTACAATTCTATGTTGATATTCTGTATCTACATTTTTATTCCACTTTAAAGAATCAGGCATTGGAAATGATAGTGTATCATGTTCTGGTTCATGTCACGAGGATGGTGTGGGGCTCTTACCAGTGGAATTTTACTCAAAGAGAGGGCCTTGCCCTACCTACGTTAGAAGATGGGTGAATAAATGCACATTTATATATATTATGCAAAAATATTTTGATTAACCTGGTTCCTGACCTGATGACATTAGAGAGAAGAGTTTTTGCTGTTAGCATTCAGTTTAGAGCCTGTTAGAGCCTGTTTTGATGGTTTGGTTTGATTTCAGTTTAGTGGTTTAAGGAAATAGATTTTATTTTGTGTACGGTGTTAACTTAATAAATCCAATACTAGTGGGTCTTTTGGAACTGGGGTTTTAAAGCAAACGAAGGTGGCTCATTCTGGATTTTAGCAGATTCTTTGGTTCCTTCTGTAGACTTGCAGCATAGTGAGACCTAATTCCCTCATTTGACAAATGAGGAAACCGGGGTCTGGAGAGAAGGATGTCAGCGGGGAGGGGGGTCGGGTGGCGTAGTGAAGGCGGCAGAGCGTGGAACCCTCCCCTGGAACCCCTGTGCTGGTTCTCTGGTCCGGCCCCGGAGCTGGAACTCTCCACCACACGGATGCTCCTCTGGGGGGACCCCTCTGATGCTGGTTGTGACTTGTGCTCTCCCTTTGGGACAGGACCAACCTGGAGGCCTTGCAGAAGAAGCTGGAGGAGTTGGAGCTTGATGAGCAGCAGCGGAAGCGCCTTGAGGCCTTTCTCACCCAGAAGCAGAAGGTCGGGGAATTGAAGGATGACGACTTCGAGAAGATCAGTGAGCTGGGCGCCGGCAACGGTGGTGTGGTGTTCAAGGTCTCGCACAAGCCCTCCGGCCTGGTCATGGCCAGAAAGGTGAGGCCACTCAAAAAAAAAAGAGCCTGAATCAGGTTGGCCTTTGTTGGCCTTGGTGAATAGGTAATTGGATTATCTCTTGGAAGATCTGGGGCCTGGGGCCTGTGGGAGGAAGACTGACTTTTCACTCAGTACCTTTTTGTGCGGTTTGAATTTTGAGCTCCTGTTACCTGTCAGATTATAGGATAAACACCCTGATGGTGTGTTAGTGTGTTTATCCCCACCCCCAGACTGGAAAAGAAAGGCAAGTGACCTTCCTTAGCTTTCTGCGTGCTCTGGAAAGAATGCAAGGGTGCCTGTTTGCCATTATCCTGGGCAGGAGAAGCCGCTTTCATTTAGGCAGCCCCGGCGATGCACCAAACACTGGTTTCGAGTGGTTTGCCTGCGCTCCGGCCCTGCGGGCGCTTCGCCTGCATCCCCCTGCAGTGTGGACATCTCTGCTCCCCGCCGTGGCCGGCGGTGTTGGAGCTGGACTTCCTGTTCACCCGGGGTCCTCCTCTTTCCGGACACGGCCCCTGCTGTGGCAAGGCTGGGCTCTTCCGTGCTTCCCGGCACACCGTCTTTAAGCCCGTCCGTATCCGTTTGCTGGACCGCCCCTTCCCTCTTCTCAAACAGTGCCCACGGCGGTAAGCACTGCTCCCATGTCCTCTGGTCATTGTCTGTGACCCTTGCTAGCAGCTTAGTCTTACTCAGTAGCTGTTTCTTTGTTCTTTTTTAAGATTTATTTATTTGAGAGAGAGAGAGAGCATGAAAGGGGGGAGGGTCAGAGGGAGAAGCAGACTCTCTGCCGAGCAGGGAGCCAGATGTGGGACTCGATCCCGGGACTCCAGGATCATGACCTGAGCCGAAGGCAGTCGCTCAACCAACTGAGCCACCCAGGCGCCCTTAGGAGCTGTTTCATATGGCAGATGTGTCTGTCACCTGTCTTCCTGGGTGAAACCAGCGACAGTGTGAGGGGCACATAAGGTGGCACCTGAGGCCCCGGCTGAATCTCCACCACCTTAGGCTCCAGAGGTCAAGGGGCAGTCTCCTGGGCAGCTCAGGTCCACATAACCAGTTCCTCATACCCTTCCACCCCCACAGCCCTCGGGTGGCAGCCAGGTCTTCAAGGCTGCTTTTCCCTCCTCTCTCAGCTTCACAAATCCTTTGGGAGGAAACCCTCCATTCAGCTTTGTTCTTGGGAGGGGTGAGCCCCCGTTCCTCACTCTGGGCTCTAGGAGCAGCCGCCCTCCCCTGGTTACAGCTCCCCCAGTACCAACACCTGCCTTGATAGGTTGGCACCGAGTGTTTTGGTCAGGCAGAAACTTGCCTGTGTTCTCTCCTCCTACCGTTAAGAGCTTAAGCATTGAAGAGCGCTTCCATCCGTCCCTCCATGCATCCATATATTTTTAAAGCCTCTCTTCCCCCCACCTTTCTTTCCCCAGCTAATTCACCTGGAGATCAAACCTGCAATCCGGAACCAGATCATACGGGAGCTGCAGGTTCTACATGAGTGCAACTCCCCCTACATTGTGGGCTTCTATGGTGCATTCTACAGCGATGGCGAGATCAGTATCTGCATGGAGCACATGGTATGTGGCAGCCTATCAGCCTCTGGGGCAATGGCCTCGGAGTTGGAGGGCTCTGGGCTCGTCTTTGCTTTGGGAGGCACCCAGCTGCCTCCCTGTTCCTCCCTGGATCCACATCCCTGTCTTGGGCATATGGGAAGCCTGACTGTACAACCTGGAGTAACCGAAAGACCACAGGCCTCTTTCCTAGGTCCCCTCCTCTCTTCAAAGAGAGGTGGCAGCAACCGGGTATCCCTGGTAGGTAGGCCTAGAGCACATCTCCCAATTTTCTTGTCCCCAAGGTTTAGATATGAGTGAAATCTGGTTTGTATAGTTTAAATCCATTTATGATGTGCAGTGTTGTGTGCTAGGTACCCGGTTCTGGGGTTATGAGATGAGACACCCCTGTCTTCAGAGTCTGTGATCTGCTTGAAGGACAGTCTGGATGGGTTCTTTGGGCGTACAGAGAAGTAATGTCACCTGATGCACATCAGAGAGGGCAAGTAAGGGGGCACTTATGGGCTAATTGTGTGGATGTGAGCTGCCACTCTTTGTACCATTAGCTGCCTGGAGTCCCTTCCTCCTCTTGCCAGTGCCTAACTGTAACAGTAACGGCGTCCACAACAATAATAATGCTAGCAATACTAATATGGATTAATGTGTTGGGTGTATATCATATCACGTACTGTCCAACGCAGATTAATATTTTATTGCATTTTCTCAACACCTCATTGGATGGGTAGATCATCTGCATTTTACAAATGAGGAGACTGAGGCTCAGAGAAATGAATGACTTGCCCAAGGTCATGCAGCTAGTTAGCAGAATCAGTAGAATTTAAACCGAGGCTGTTGGACCCCAGTGCCTGTACTTTGTTGAATCTACTGGATAGTGATTGGGGCTCTGTTTCCATCCTTGATGCCAGAATTTCAGAGAGAGAGGCTGGCTTCGTGATCGCTATTTTTTCCTGTCCCCATGAGGCAACAGGGGACTTTGGAATCCGATATGTTTATTCATATCTCCCTTCCCCCACAAAAATCCAAGTAGACACTGTCTTGTTTGCCACTGTGTCTCCAAAGCCCAGAATAGCCCTGGCACACAGCAGGTGCTCAATAATGATTTGTTTATGGACTGTCACCTTCTCGTCAGGACCTGGGGCAAGTTTCTTTCTGATTCTGTTTCCTCGTTTTGTAAAACGGCCATTACTCTGCCTACCTCCTTGTAGATGAGTGAAAATAACGGAGTCTTGGCGCACTGACTCCAGCCTGTCTTCCGCGAACAGTAGCGCTGGCTTCATTCTCGATGGAGCCGACGGCTCGGAGACAAGAGCTGACGTGACTGAGTCTGCGCGCTTCTGACTGCCGTGCTTTCAGTCCTCAGGCCGGCAGAGTGTCCCTCAGCAGCTCCACTTCCTTCCTGACCCTGGATCTGCCCTGACCTCTGGAAATGAGCCCCGGTGCCTGGCCATAATGAACTCCAGGAGCACCCTCCCCGGGAGGTTTGTCCCTTGCCGGTGCCCCATTATTTTGAACTTCTCTTCATGGGAACGATCAGGAAGTGCCGTGCACACTCTCGTAGGCATCTGCCGACTGGTGTGGTGCCATATGGAACGTAGAACCTGGAATGTCTTCTGCGCGCCTGAAAGTTACTGAGAAAGCTCTTGTTCTTCTTGCTTGAACAGGAGTGAAGCAGCCTCTGGGTGGCCTGTGAACATTTCTGGTTTGGTCCTCCCTCAGCCTTGGGGTGCTGATATTTTCTCCTTGGGTCTTAGCCTCCCTTTGGTGGGGTGCAGCGCAGGGGGAGTGGGCTATTCCTTACGCTTTGGGTTTCTTGGGCTCCTGGTGCTGTTGATGGTTGGTTTTCTAGCTCTAGCTCAGAGTTTTGGCATGAAGATGTGTAACTGGCAGTAGAGGTCCTTGAAAACTAGAAGGGGAAGAGGCTGGAGGTAATGGTGAGAAACCGGTGATGGGAAAGGCCAGAGGAGCCTTTTTCCTCCCAGGTGTTGCCACAATAATGGAAGGCGGGTGGCGGCATGGCTAGACATAATAGTAACTAGCTTTCCCATTTTGCACCACTTGGTGAGTCCTTTCCATGTTATGTAAGTTATTAATCACATCAGCCCTCTCCTGTGGGACACAGTGTGGACCACCCTCCCCAAGGTGGAACAAGGCCTCGAGAGGCTTAGTAATTAGTCTGAGTTCTATAGCCAGTAAATGTCAGAGAGCTTAATTCTAACTAGTGTCTCTAACCAGGTCTGCTTTCTTTAAATTTCATGCTCTCGGGATTTTCTCATTGTGCCGAGAAATGTTTGGACCAGCTCTTCTCTGGGGGCTCTTCTGTTTTTGGCACTTGCAGCCAGTCAGGGTTTACACTAGTTAGCATGGGTCCGGCTTCACAAACACTTACTTGTATGGAGTGCCTGTAATGTGAAGGGTGCCACAGGAGCTGCTGGGGGGATGGAGACCCTGTGAGCGGCCTCTCTGCTCCCCAGAGCTGGTCACAGGATGGATGGCTGTGCTCTAGGGCCTTCTTAGGTGAGGGCTTCTGAGCACTGGCTCTGTGTCATCTCATGCCTGCTGTCTTCTGACCCATCAGGTAATTTCCTGAATTACCTCCACGTTCTGTGTCAGTCGGTGTTCCCCCTTTGTTAGAGGAACCAGGATGCTGTGTGTAGGGTGAGCATGGTTGAACTCCAGGCTGCTTGCTTCAGAGGTGAGGATTAGGCCCCAAACATTGATAGTCAGTGGCCTTTTTGTTCATTCAGAACTTGCTGGAGCCTGTTCTATTAGCCTTATGTCACCTCTTGCCATTTGGAGTTCAGTCTTTTTATTTGCCTTAAATGCACCTGTAGTGAGGCTTCCTCATTCTGGAATCCTTTATTCACTTTGGATTCATAGATACTGATCACAACCTTTGTGCCTCTTGCTCTGTCCTTCCCACCCAACCTTTCCCTCCAGGAGGACAGGAGGACTCAGGACATGACAAGGGTTGGTTTCCCATTCTCTCAGCCCATTTCCAGTATCTGCAGGTCAGTTTTCCTCTCATGGATTTGGCTCTGCGGGCAGGGCAGGGTCCTCCCACATAAGCAGAAGATATCTCTGGAGTTACCCTGGGGAGCCTGAGCCTCGAAAATTGGCTTTCAGAAGCTGGGAGGGTCAAAATCTTTTGAGGGCCAAGCACAGTGTCTGGCACCTGTTGGGTGAAATGTGTTGAGGGACTGAACGAAGGAGGCCCAGATGGGGAGGGCATGGTCAGGCTTGCGGCGCAGTGGGAGAGAGTGAGGCCTAGGGTTTTCTGTTCCCAGGCGTCCACAGGCCCCGAGAGCGCTGGAACAGTCTGTTGGTACTAGTGGAGAGGCTCAGAGCTCCCAGGGACAGGACCATGTAGTGAAGCTGTTGTGGCCTCAAGTCCAAGCAGCCACGCTCCAGAGTAGCTTTCTGCTCTAGCCCTGGACCCCCTTAGCCCTTCTTTGTCCCTGAGCAGGCCTTCCCGCAGGAGAGCTCCTGTCCTGGCCTCCTGTGACGGGAAAGCTCTCTGACTGCTAGCAGGCACTTCTCTTTGGGGATTTCTGTTTTGTCTCAGCTTCCACATTTCAAAGGTGTGGTCGTGTAGAGCTCTGTTCATCAGCCACATCTCAACTTCAGAGGTTCTTGGCTTCTGTCTATGTCACTGTCTCTGTGTGTTCTTTGTCACTAACGTTTTCCCCCAACACTTTATTAAGACAATTTCAAACACAGCAAGGTGTAATATACCCTGTAAACCCACCACCCAGTTACTGCTTTGCCATATTTGCTTGACCACATATTGCCCATCTATCCCTTCCTTGCTCACATCATTTCTTAGATGCATTTTAAAACGGATTTGTGTCACTGGCATCCATTGGGCCCCATCTTCTAAAGCACTCAGCCAAGGGCTGACCTTTGCTAGAAAGAAGCTGCGCTTGCACTGCCCAGTCTGGATTTTTTGAGACCTGAGGGGTAAACAGATACCCCCTGATCAGGATAGGAATGCTCCTGCCTTGGGGGCAGTAGATTCCTGCTCAGGTGGTAGCTGAGCAACCAGGGAACTGAGGATTCAGGATGGATGGTTCTCATGCAGGAGTAAAAGCTTTTGAGCTCTCTCTCTCTTTTTTTTTTTTTTCCATAAAGCATTTGTCTCTTCTATAGAAAACCTTCACAAAAGCACCATTGATTTACTTAATAATTGGCTTCTAAAAATAAGCACAATTTCAGCAGCTTTAGTCAAGGAAGGCAAGTCCTTGGCAACAGTGAAGTGAAATTAAAAGGTTGTAAGGTGAGTTGTAGGCAGCTCTGGGTAATTCTGACTGTGGTTCATGCTTCGTAAATCTTGCTAATAATCCCATTGTTCACACTGTAACTCTGCTTATAGCTGGGAAGGAGGTGAGAGGAAAGAGAGCCAAGGTTTCTTTTTTTTTTTTTTTTAATTTTATTTATTTATTTGACAGAGAGAGACATGGTGAGAGGGAACATAAGCAGGGGGAGTGGGAAAGGGAGAAGCAGACTTCCCGCTAAGCAGGGAGCCCGATTCGGGGCTCGATCCCAGGACCCTGGGACCATGACCTGAGCCGAAGGCAGACGCTTAGCGACTGAGCCACCCAGGCACCTCTCTTCCTTTTTATTTTTATTTTTTTTTTAAAGATTTTATTTATCTGACAGAGAAACAGCAAGAGCAGGAACACAAGCAGGGGGAGTGGGAGAGGGCGAAGCAGGCTTCCTGCTGAGCAGGGAGCCCGATGAGGGACTCTATCCCAGGACCCTGGGATCATGACCTGAGCCGAAGGTAGACGCTTAACGACTGAGCCACCCAGGCGCCCCTCTCTTCCTTTTTAATAGGAATATTTACCCCCAACCTCCAGGGAAAGTGGGAGCCAGGCTGCCCTCTGTCCTAGGCTGTGGAACCTGAGAACCAAAGTTAGCATTTCTGCCTCATTTGAGTCAGATTTTGACAGTTGCTTTGTTACCTAGTTTTAACTGCATAGTCCTCCCTGATAATTAGGCAAAGCTGATCAAACAAAGGATCTGAAACCATATCCAACTGGAAGCAAAAGAGAAATGGCTTGGAAACTTTCTGCACTGGAGTCCCTCTTTCCATTGGTAAAGGAAATTGAGAGGTGCTATCATGTTTCTAGAAGCCTGCTGACTTGGGTGTGGTTACCTGGGCTCTCATGTCCTGATTTGGCCACCAGGGGCTTGCGGCATTGTGAAGGCGGCCAGGCTCACAGGTGACTCAAAACTCAGCCTGGATCACAGCTTGGGTAGGGCTCTTCCAAGGACTCTTGGAAAATAAATGGGTTTACAGGGGAGTTTTGTTTGGTTCTAGATTAATGATTCCACTCTCATGTCTGTGTGGGAATTCTGGCACATAGGCAATTTTAGGTTGAATTTCAGGATCTTCCATTGTGCTCTTTGGTTGACTGACCCACCCCCCATTATTTCTGATTAGAAGACAAACATGTTCAGGGGTACTAGTGTGCATTTGAGAATTCACACTTGTACTGCTTTCTTTTCCCTCAGCATCTGTGATCCAGAGTTGACTGTGACAGAGAGTGATTGGTCCAGATGTTCCTTTCCATAAGCATAGGATTTTTAAGTGGATAATCTATTTTTAACATTGTTTTAGGAGACATTTCCTGAGGGGTCTGTATCCCTGAATGAATCTTACTTTCTCACCTCCTCTAGAAAGAAAGCAGTGTTGTATCTATCTTAGACTCTGTTGCACAAACTGGACATTTAGTAAATACTGTTAATTGATTTGCAGATTTAATTCTCCACTTTCATAAAGGAGTTCAATAATTTAAAAAGGTAAAACATTTATTCATTGTGGAAAATTTATAAACAATAGGAAAGCACAAAGAAGAAACTATCTTGCAACAAAAATCCCTCATCGTCTTACTACCTAGACTGGAAATAACCATTGGTAACATTTTGCATGTTCTGGTTTTGTGTGTGTACACACTTTTTTATGTCTATAAAAGTGTGAATATGGGACGCCTGGGTGGCTCAGTTAGTCTGCCTTCAGCTCAGGTCATGATCCCAGGGTCCTGGGATCGAGTTCCTCGTCGGGCTCCCTGCTCAGCACGGAGCCTGCTTTTCCCTGAGCCGCTCCTGCTGCTTTGTGCCTGGACTCTCTCCCTCTTTCTGACAAATAAGTAAAATCTTAAAAAAAAATCATTTATAAAAAAAAAAGTGGGGGGCGCCTGGGTGGCTCAGTTGGTTGAGCGACTGCCTTCGGCTTGGGTCATGATCCCGGAGTCCTGGGATCGAGTCCCGCATCGGGCTCCCGGCTCGGCGGGGAGCCTGCTTCTCCCTCTGACCCTATCCCCTCTCATGCTGTTTCTCTCTCTCTCAAATAAATAAATAAATAAAATAAAATCTTAAAAAAAAAAAAGGTGGGAATATGTTCTGTCCTTCTGTTTATCATGTTGTGCATTGTTCTGTGACCTTAACGCTCGCCGACTGTGTCATTGAGGCTGGTGGTTTTGGAGGCAGGAAGTGTACAGAGATGTCTCTCTGCTTGGCCACATCTTGCCACCTCAGGTGCGGTTTCCATGTCCCTCCTGCTGCCAGCTCTTCACTTAGCCACTTCCTCCTCCGAGCACGTGGAGTGATGTCTGTTCTCCTCATTCAACTGTTTGTTCCTTGCCTTGCCTCATTGTGTTTTTTTCTTATTTATAGGTTTTTTTCCATCCCTAGTTTCTCACCTATCCCTATGCCTTTCACAGAGGTGATTAATAAATGATAAATGACATTGGTAACTGCTCAGTGTAGATGAGATACTTTAAAAATCAGTCTAACTCTCTCTCTCTCTCAAATAAGTAAATCTTTAAACAAAAAAAATGGGGCACTTGGGTGGCGCAGTCAGTTGAACATCCAACTCTTGATTTCAGCTCAGGTCATGATCTCAGGGTCGTGAGATCAAGCCCCGCATTGGGATCTGCACTCAGCAGGGCATCTGTTTGGGTTTCTCTCTCCCTCTACCCCTCGCCCTGTTTGCATGTGCTCGTGTGTGCATGCGTGCTCGCTCTCTCAAAATAAATAAATAAATCTTGAAAAATCAGTCTAAGTTTGCAGGAATTGTCTCTACTTCTGAGGGTGTTTTAAAATTATGGCTGGTAATTGGCAGCCCTTGAAGCCAGAAGGATATGAACCTGGTCCTGCCTCACTACATCACGGTTCCCTGAGTGAAGCTTTTCTTCAAAATCTTAGGTTACAATGTAGAATCCGTGAATGGGAAGGCCCTGGCGTGTGAGCCTGACAGAGGCTGGCTTCATACCCCATGTGTGTCATGTTTCATATTCTACCTTTCCACCACCTCAGTCCAGGGTCAGGCCGTGTCACCTCCTGCTCATCAGCTCCTTCATGCTGTCCCTGCTCTTTCTCTCAGCTGCTGTGGTTTTCATCTGAAAGCAGGCAGCCTTCCATCTCCATCACAAAGGCATGTCTTGTTTTTTCGGTGGGGCTCCATGACCCGGTCACAGATAGCGGTTCCTGGCCTGACCCATCCCTGCATTTCTTCATGCACCCACAGGGGAGTGAACCACATGTCCTCCCAGGAGGACTAAGCAGTCTGAGGTTTCTCTGCTTTTGATCTAATTGAAATACTTGTTCTTCCTCCGCCATTCCAGGTATAGAAATCACATTCATTTTTTGAGTAAGACTTCAACTCAAATTTCATCATCTTCTTCTTTTTTTTTTTTTTTTAAGATTTTATTTATTTGAGTGGGGGGAAGGGGCAGAGGGAGAGAATCTCAAGCAGACTCCCCACTGAGTGTGGAGCCCGATGCAGGGCTCCATCTTACGACCTGTGAGATCATGACCTAAGCCGAAATCAATAGTTGGACCTGTAACCGACTGAGCCACCCAAGCGCCTCTCAAATGCCTTTTTCTTCCCTTTTGTTTTTGTTTTTTAGTATTTATTTATTTGAGAGAGAGAGTGAGTGAGAGAGAGCACAAGCCAGGGTGAAGGGCAGCGGGAGAAGCAGACTCCCCACTGAGCAGGGAGCCCAACACGGGACTCAATCCTGGGACTCCGGGACCATGACCCGAGCTGAAGGCAGATGCCCAACCAACTGAGCCACCCAGGCACCCCTTCTTGTCTCTTTTTTTAAAAATTTATAATTTCAATTTAATTAACATTTAGCGTATTACTAGTTTCAGAGGTAGAATTTAGAGATTTATTAGTTGCATATAACACCCGGTGCTCACTGCATCAAGTGCCCTCCTTAATGCCCATCACCCAGTTACCTCATCCTCCCACTCACCTCCCCTCCAGCAACCCTCAGTTTGTTTCCTATAGTTAAGAATCCCTTATGGTTTGTCTCCCTCTCTGTTTCTGTCTTAATTTATTTTTCCTTCCCTTCCCCTATGTTCATCATTTTTTTTTTTTTTTTAAGATTTTTTAATTTATTTATTTGACAGAGAGCTAGAGAGAACAAGTAGGCAGGCAGGCAGAGGGAGAAGCAGGCTCTCCGCCGAGCAAGGGAGCCCGATGCGGGGCTTGATCCCGGGGACCCTGGGATCATGACCTGAGCGGAAGGCAGCTGCTTAACCAACTGAGCCACCCAGGTGCCCCTGTTCATCATTTTTGTTTCTTAAATTCCACACATGAGTGAAATCATACGATATTTGTCCTTCTCTGACTGATTTATTTCGTTTAGCATAATATCCTCTAGTTTCATCCATGTCATTGCAAATGGCATGAGTTCATTATTTTTGATGGCTGCGTAATATTCCCCCCCCCCCCCCCCCCCCCCCCCCCCCTCCCCATCCCTTCATCTGTTGATGGACATCTGGGCTCTTTCCATGTTTTGGCTGTTGTGGACATTGCTGCTATAAACGTAGGGGTGCATGTTCCCCCTTGAATCACCTTGTTTGTATCCTTTGGATAAACACCTAGTAGTGCAATTGCTAGGTCATAGGGTAGCTCTATTTTTTACTTTTTGAGGAACCTCCATACTGTTTTCCAGAGTGGCTACACCAGTTTATATTCCCACCAACAGTGTAGGGGGGTTCCCCTTTCTCTGCCATGCTTGCCAACATCTGTTGTTTCCTGACTTGTTAATTTTAGCCAACAAATGCCATTTTAAAAGTGAAGTCAGAATTACTTCTCTCTTCTGCATGTGTAACACTTTTCTTAGAATTTATTCTGTTTTGTTATATTAGGAATTGTATATTTATCCTCCTAGTTTGTACATTTATTTTTTAAAAGATTTTATTTATTTATTTGAGAGAGAGTGAGTGAGAGAGCATGAGTGGGGGGAGGGAGGGTGGGGAAAAGGGGCAGAGGAGCAGAAGGAGACGAAGCAGACTCCCCACTGAGCAGGGAGCCCGATGTGGGGCTCAATCCCAGGACCTGGGATCATGACCTGAGCTGAAGGCAGACGCTTAACCAACTGAACCACCCAGGCGCCCCTGCACATTTATTGAGGATGGGAACTAGGTCTTTTTTTGTATCTCTTTCCTCCATAGAACCTAACACACTTCATGACACTTGGTAGGATTTGTGGAATGAATTATTGCTTTCTGTGACATTTTTTCTTTTGATTTTATTAACTATGATTTTTAGGATAATACCAAATACAAGTTGTGACTTATATGCTGGTGATAAAATGGCTGACATTTAGCGAGCATTTACTATGGGCTAGACGTTGTCCTGAGTGCTTTATATGTATTAGCGTGTTTAATACTTATAGTAGCCCTATGATTATTATAGTAGCCTTAAAATATCACCCCCATTTTACAAGTTGTGAGTAACATGGTCAAAGTTCCCTTGATAGTGAGCGGCAGAGTTGGTGGGATGTGAATTTAGACAGTTTGCCTCTAGAGCCTCTGGTCTTAACCATATACTGTTCTGTCAGTTCAGCACAAACCTTTTTTTTAAAGATTGTATTTTTAAGTAATCTTTGCACCCAATGTGGGGCTCGAACTCACAACTCCAAGATCAAGAGTCATGTCTTCTACCGACCGAGTCAGCCAAGTGCCCCAACAAAGCTTTTTTTGATCCCTGAATTGGTAGTTCATTTAACAGTTATTCATATGATTTGAGTTTTTGGTTATTTCATCCCTCCCACAATGTTTTGCATTTCTGTCTTTCAGGTCTGGAACAAATCAAACGGTACCCTTCCAGGAGGATTTGCCACACATGAGATACGCTTCCCTGCTGAAGTTTAACACTTGAAAGAATAGTTAGAAACACTGTCACTAAATGGGCTGGTTTTCTTTTTCTTAGGATGGTGGTTCCTTGGATCAAGTCCTGAAGAAAGCTGGAAGAATTCCTGAACAAATTTTAGGAAAAGTTAGCATTGCTGTGAGTATATTGTGCAATTTTTCTTCTAAGCCCCCTCATTGAGAAGTTAATGAGTTGGCAGGAAATGGACAAGGGAGGAAGATAATTAAGTCAATCAAGGGAAGGTTTATAAGAAAAGTAGGGTCTTCGCGCTAGAATTTTCCGTGTCTAGATTCTAGATACAATATTCTCTCTTTCTCGTCAGAACTAGAAAAGTGACTTTTTTTATATTAAAATCTGTGTCTGCAGAAATAGGACAGGGTGTCCAAAAGAATTCCCATTTGTGGCGTGAGAAAGCCTCTTTTTATATTGCAGCTTTAGAAAACGAATTCAAGCACAGGGGTTTTTAAAGTTGTCTAAACTTGCAGTAATCAATGTTGCTTAAAGTAACTCTATACTATGTAAAAAAAGATGGTTTCTTGGTAAGACAGGTTAAAAATCAAATAAAAGATAAGGGAAGAAGGCAAATTTGTGATGTTAGCTGAAATATTTTCTAGATCATTTTAGAATACAGAGGCTGACTAACCACCATCATTTCAGTTTCCCATCTTGTGACATTGTCTTTCCTCTAGGTAATAAAAGGTCTGACATACCTGAGGGAGAAGCACAAGATAATGCACAGAGGTAAGAAGTTACTTGCTAGTTATGTTTTGAATTTTAGCTGAAATTGAAAAGTTGTTGCATTCTCTTTTGTGTTTGTTTCAGTATAAAAGCCATTGAATAGTGTTTTTAATCCTTATAACAAGTCTTTGACTAGTTAGTTATTTAGTTTTGAAGTAAGCTTTACGTCCAGCATGGGCCTTGAACTCAAGACCCTGAGATCAAGAGTTGCATGCTCTGCTGACATGCAGTCTCTCGACATTCCAGTAGGTGTGGAGGGATATCTCATTGTGATCTGAATTTACATCTCCCTAATGACGAGTAATGTTCAATGTCTTTTCATGTGCTTATATGCCACCCATATATCTTCATTAGTAAGGCATCTGTTCAAAGGTTTACCCATTTTCCCAATTGGGTTATCTTTTTATTATTGATTTTTAAGAGGTCTTTATATATTCTAGACAGTGCTACTTGACAGATAAATGTTTTGCCAATATTTTCTCTTAGTCTGTGGCTTGCCTTTTCATTTTTGTATCTTTTGAAAAGCAAATGTTTTTTATTTAGATGAAGTTCAATTTCTTGATTTTTTTTCCTTTAGACTTTGTTGTGCCTTTTGTGTCCCATTTAAAAACTCTTTGCTGAAGCAGAGGTCACTAAGATAGTCTATGTTTTCATTCAGAAGTTTTACAGCTTTAATTCATACAGTTAGACCTATGATCCCCTGAGAGTTCATTTTTCTTTGTGGTATGAGATAAGAGTAAGGGTTCATTTTTGGGCAGATGGATGTACAACTGTTACATTTGTTGACAAGTTATTCTTCCTCTATCGAACTACCTTGGAATCTTTGTCAGAAATCAACTGACTATATAGGTAAATACCTATTTCTGAATTCTTTTCTGTTCGATCTATTATGTTTAACTTCACACCAACACAACACTACCGATTATCACAGTGATAGCTTTATAGTAAATCTGGAAATCAGGTAGTCTAAGTGCCCCAACTTTGTTTTTCTTCAAAGCTGTTTTTGGCTGTTCTAGGTCCTTTGGCATTTCCATGTATATTTTAGATATAATTTGTCAATTCTACAAAAAAAGGTTATTGGGATTTTCAGTGGGATGGCCTTCGATCTACAGATCAATTAAAGCAAAACCGACACCTTAACAACCCTGATGGTGGTGGTTGCATAACATGAATGTATTTACTGCCAGAACTGTATGCTTAAAAACAGTTAAAATGGTAAATTTTATGTTATGCATATTTTTTATAGTGTTTGAAAAAAAATACCAATTTTAGCAATGTATCACCTAATCTACAGTGGCTCCTAAGCTGGCCAGTTGATTCCATCGGCCCACCTGACTCCTCCTCAGCCCTCCTCCTCATACCTGTCACCATTAACATACCGTGGCTGAGTGGACGTGGTCCACAGCCCTGTGTTCTCCATTTTTCTGTCCTCTGGCTTCTTCAGCTTTTTTTTTTTTTCTTAATAAACTTTATTGAGGCATAATTTATATACCATAAAATACAGCCACTTTAGTGGAAGGTTTGATGTTTGATAAATCCATGCATGCTTCTAGTACCATAATTAAGATAGAACATTTCCACCACCCCAGAAGTACCCTTGCGCTTCTGATGTTCCATTTCTCCTTAGACCCTCAGGCAACGACTGGTGTACTTTCTATCACTATAGATTTGTTGTTACTTTCTCTATTTTATATAGATGGAAATAGTTTGTACTGTTTTTTAAGATTCTATTTATTTGAGAGAGGGAGGGAGAGAGCACAAGGGGTGGGGGGCTGCAGAGGGACAAGCAGACTCCTTGCTGTGAGCACGGAGCCCGATGGAGGGCTCCATCCCAGGACCCTAGGATCATGACTCGAGTCGAAGACAGATGCTTAACTGACTGAGCCACCCAGGCGCCCCCTGTGTGCTTCTATTTATATAATTCTAGAAATTACAAACTGATCTGTAGTGATGAAGTGCAAACCAGTGGTTGCCTGGGGAATGAGGGAAGGGGGGAAGGGAAGAATTAGAGGGGCATAAGAAAACTTTTGGGGGTAATATATAATCTTGATTGTGGTGATGATCACATATATATATTCGTCAAATGATACACTTTAAGTATATGGGGTTTATTGTGTGAAAATTATATACCAATAGGGGTGCCTGGGTGGCTCAGTCAGTTAAGCGTCCGATTCTTGGTTTCAGCTCCGGTCATGATCTCAGGGTCATGGGTGGGATTGAGCCCCGTTTCAGGCTCCGAGCTCAGTAGGGAGTCTGCTTGAGATTCTTTCTCTCTCACCCTCTGCCCCTCCTGGGCTTGTTCTCTCTCTCTCTCTCTCTCTCTCAAGTAAGTAAATAAATCTTAAAGAGAAAATTATATACTAATAAAGCTGTAAAAAAAAACCAAAAAGCAAAAAAAAAAAAAAGTGAAGTTGCTGAAAATAGTGATAAAGCAAGTTTCTTAAAAGCAGCCAGGGAGGGGCGCCTGGGTGGCTCAGTTGTTAAGCATCTGCCTTCGGCTCAGGTCATGATCCCAGGGTCCTGGGATCAAGCCCCGCATTGGGCTCCCTGCTCGGCGGGAGGCCTGCTTCTCCCTCTCCTCCTGCTTGTGTTCCCTCTCTCACTGTGTCTCTCTCCGTCAAATTAATAAATAAAATCTTAAAAAAAAAAAAAAAAAAAAACAGCCAGGGAAAGGGACAACCACTTTGAAAGAGAGTTTGGTAGTTTCTCTTAAAATTAAAACATACAACCAATCCATCAACCCCATATCTCAGTATTGACATAGGAGAAATGAATACATTTGTCCACATAAAGACTTATGCACAAATATTCATAGCATCTTTTATTCACAATAGACCCAAACTAGAACAAACAAAATATTAATCACCAGATGAGTGAATAAACAAATTTTGATATATTTAAACAACAGAATGCAACTCAACAATAAAAATGAACAAACTGTGTTGATACAGTTTGGATGAATCTCAAAAACATTATGCTGAGTAAAAGAAGCCCTAGACAAAAGAATATATACTGTAGGATTCCACGTATATGACTGTCTAGGACAGATGTAATTAATCCACAGTAACATAGTAATAAAGTAGATTAGTGGTTGCCTGAGGGTGTTGGGGCTGGAGTGGGGATCGCTTTCAAAGGATATGAGGGAACTTCCTGGAGTAATCAAAATATTAAATCTTGATTTTGGTGGTGGGTTCACAGGGGTATACTGTATTCAAAACGCATCAAACTATACACTTAAAATGCAAAACTGTAGAAAGCTTCCTACTTTCTGACTGCACTAGCTACCATTTTGTCCTTTTTCTAGTGATAATTAAGAAAAGTATCAATAAGGAGGTACAGTATGACTTGTGTGGGAAACAGTTTTCCAGCAGTATATGGACCTTGATCTGTTTTTTTTTTTTTTTCCCCTCCAGACCTCTGAGTTCCAGGATAGAATATTCTAGTGTACTTATTTCTAGGAAATAGGAGTAGCTGAAAGGAGAGGAGAAATTAACATTTCTTGAGCATAGAGCTGTGTTTGAGGGCTGCAAATGACATAAATCTCACTTAGCGGGACCCATGAGGGACCATCAGTGTTGTAGAAGGATCTGGTGGAGGAAAGTCATTGTATCTATAAAATAGAGTCCTCTTGCCTACTCCTAGGTTGCTGTGAAGATTTAGGAAATTCTATATGGAAAGCAGCTAGCAAAATGTCTTGCATAAAGAGGGGCCTAACAAATGTGAATTGCCGTCCTTCTGCCTTTATGTAGTTTGTGAAGAAATGAAGACCCAGAGAGACTGAATTCCTTTTATGAGCTGGGCCTTTGTGTACTGCTTGCTTTTGCTCTTATTACTGCCTTTCCTGGGAATGCTTACTTCCCACCCCCACCCCCTCCCTCATACTCATACCTTTTCTAGGCTAAGTCTGCTCATCTTTTTAAGTATAGCCCTGAGGCTTGGGAATCTGCCAGTTAAGTTCAAATCTTAAGTCTCTTACAAACAGGGTGGATAAACTCTGAGTTATTTATTCACCTGTAAAGTGAGGAGAGTTCATGCCAAAGGGCAGTAATTGCAAATTACACACATATTTTGTATATTTGTGAGGATTAAAAGGGCGGCCTCACATAAATCATTAATAATAATGTTACTGTTTTGCTTAGTTATATTGTTACTATAGTAATAATGTGACTGTTTAGTTCAGGCATCTGTTCCAAGAAGCGTTCCCATGAGCCAACCCCTTCCCAAAGCGGATGAAGTGCTTTGCATCTGTATTCCTTTGGCACAGTGTCCATCCCTTTCTTATGGTAATAAATAATGACTGTTTATTGAGGGCCTGTTAGGCACCATGTGCTGTATTACGTGCTTTAGCTACTTTTCTCATTTATTGGTCACACCGACCTTGTGCTAGGTCTCTTTTGCCTACTTATTACCGATGTGGAAACTGCGGCTCAGAGTTTGTTTTTCTCTCACTTGTCCGTGGTATCTTCAAGTCAGGAGCCATGTCTCCTTCATCTCTGCATCCCCAGCCCCTAACATGACAGCAGACAATGGCTCGCCCTTGAAGGGTTGTTAAATGGATGGATGTGTGATTAACTTGTGCCAGAACACACAGGAATCAACAGTGAACCCGGGCCAAGAAGCCGTGTCTCCTGCTCCTAACACAGTCATTAATCTAGGCCTGTGTTTTTCTCTTCCCCCTGCCTTCCATGGACGGTGCGCTGTGTGTCTGATGGAGAGCTCTGACTTATTTCTGTTCCGGAGAGAGGAAAGTTTCAGCTCATTCTTGGAATAACCAACTTGCTTTTCCCTTTTGCCTGGTGCTGCCCCACTTTCTCAGGAATTTCTTTTCTGGCTCCACCAATTACTGTTCTTTGGCATGAAGAGCTGCTCTGTGAGCCAGACGGGTCTCTGGACAGATATCTTCGGTGGAGAGTTCATTCCTTGCCCAGCCAAGAAGGGGAAGTCACTGGGACTTCTGCTGCAATGAGCCGTGTGCACAGGCAGCTTGGCCTGACTGCTCCGCGGTCCAGACTCCGGCTGTCATTCGTCATTTCCAGAAGCCCCGAAGGAATTCACTGGGAGGCCTGGGCTGTGGAATGGTCTTCTTGCACAATGTGATTCCTGAGCAAGATGAACAATGAGTGGATGATTCCTGGAAACCTGAGTTAGGGTGACAGTGGGACAGTCAGTCTCCCTGCCTCTGTCTTTAGGCTTCCTTGCTGCCAGTAAGTTTTTCCTCTGGTCTAAATATATTCTTTCCTCATGGAATTTAAACTCTGTTTCTTCTCGTTATGTCCTTGAGGAGAAATGGGGAAGAATGAAGAGGCTTTTTCTCTGCCTCACATTTTTCTTTATTCCTACTTGTTGATACTGATTTACTGGTGATAACTTAGTGATTATTTCAGCGAGCTTTCACTGTGGAATACACCAGCCCAACACTTAGTAGTTTGTTTTTATTTTTTATTTTTTAAAGGTTTCATTTTTTTGTCAGAGAGAGATAGCACAAGCAGGGGAGCTGCAGGCAGAGGGAGAGGGAGAAGCAGACTCCCCGCTGAGCGGGGAGCCCGATGCGGGACTTGATCCCAGGACCCCGGGATTGTGACCTGAGCTGAAGGCAGACATTTAACCAACTGAGCCACCCAGACATCCCACCACTTAGTAGTTTAAAAACAGTAGTGTTTAGGGGCGCCTGGGGGCTCAGTCGGTTGCATATGTGATTCTTGGTTTTGGTTCAGGTCATGATTTCACGGGTTGTGAGATTGAGCCCCATGTCGGGCCCCATGCTCAGCGAGGAGTCTGCTCAAGATTCTCTGTCTCTCTGCCCCTCCCCCTGCTTGCTCTCTCTCAAATATCTTTAAAAAAAAAAAACAAAAGAGATAAACAGCAGTGTATTACTTTCTATAATTTTGTGGGTTGGTTGGGCCTCTTTCCTCATGTTTTCACTCATCCTCTGACATGGTAACGCCCTGGTTTCTTTCCACAATGGTCTTGGGGTTGAAACTGCTACTGAAGTAGTAGGAGGGGTAACTCTAATCAAGCACCATTGAAACCTTTGCTTCCAACAGGTTCGTTAATGTCCTGTTGGCTAAAAAAAAAAAAAAAGTCATGTGATCAAGTCAAGACTTAAAACGTAGAGGGATAGATTCTATGTCGTTGGGGGCAGCTACAAAATATTAAGGCCACAGTTTTTTCACTCTACCCTGGTGACAAAAGTTCAGTGTTTGAATTCTGACTGTGCTATTTAATGTGAAACCTTGGGCAAGTTATTTAACTTCTCCAAGCCTCAGGGAAATGGAGAAAATAGTCTACCTACAGGGCTGTGAGGATTGAGACAATGCCTACAAAGCACTTAAAATAGTGCTTGACCAACATAGTCGACATATATGTTACTGCGCTTAGCAGATGAATTAGTAGGTTTTTATGATTGCCAGATGCTGGTTTAAGCATCTCAAAACTCTTTTTTTTTTTTTTTAAGGATTTTTATTTATTTGTCAGCACAAGCAGGAGGAGTGGCAGGCAGAGGGAGAATTAGGCTTCCCGCGGAGCAGAGAGCCCGATGCGGGACTCAATCCCAGGACCCTGGGATCATGACCTGAGCTGAAGGCAGACGCTTAACCGACTGAGCCACCCAGGCATCCCAGCATCTCAAAACTCTTAAACGTTTTGAGATCCTGGGAAAGTTCAGAGAATTTTTTGAAGAGCTGGACCCACACACTTGAGTGGGGCAGGAACCAGGGCTACTCTGGTTGGGAGGCTGGGTTGCGTCACCAGAAAAGCAACTGCCCTCAGTCCCCAGCTAGCTTCCACGGTTGCTGCTGCTGGTCCCATTCGGCCTTCTTAGCCTCATGGTGGGTGTGGGAATAATGTCAGTAATGTAAAATGAGGCACACTTGTACTTACCAATTGCTTTTTCATTGAGAGGAAGAGCCATACTGGTAGTTGAAGGGGGGGTGGGGGATGACTATTTTTCCAGCTAGGTAGTGGTCTCTTGAAAGTTTTTCATTTATCTTTAGTTGACCCGGTGAGTTGAAGGACCCTTGGTCCTAGTGAGATGCCCTGCCTGGGGCATGCATGTGGCTAGCTTTCCTACATTTCTGATGTGTCCATGCCGGGTGTGAACCAGGTTCTCACCCTCATTCCTGACGTGATGTGTCTTTGCTGCCACAGAGTGGGACTCTGTGGGCAGGACTAGTACAGCTGATACTCCCAGTGTCTGAAGTGATGGCTAGCTGTTCTGGACTCTTCATTTGCAGGGCACCAGTTCGCTCTGATCCTGTAGCTGGGGGGCAGGGGTACAAGAGCACCGGGCTCTGGGGGTTCCAAACAGACCAGGTTTGGCCACTGGCTGCTGACAAGATCCAAAGGCAGAGAGAGGACTGGTGGTGAAAAAAGAAAGGAATTTATTCCAGTGAGGCCGACACTAGGAAGATGGTGGACTCGTGTCTCCAAAGTGCTGAAAACACTTTCAGGTGGGTTTTTTTTTTTTTTAAGATTTTATTTATTTATTTATTTGAGAGAGAGAGAGAGAGTGAGAGTGAGAGAGAGAGAGAGAGAAGAGAGCTAGTGCACACAAGCCAAGGGGAGTGGCAAAGGGAGAAGCAGAGCAGGGAGCCCTATGTGGGGCTCGATCCAAGGACCCTGAGATCATGACCTGAGCCAAAGGCAGACGCTTAACTGACTGAGCCACCCAGGCGCCCCACTTTCAGGTTTATTAAAGGAAAATGTGGGACAAAGGTTGGTGGGTACGTGCAGGTGGGCAGTAAAGGTCAGATCATTGTCTTGGGGCCACACAGGGTCTTGCTGGCGTCAGGGCAGTCCCTATTGCTTGAGGGGATAGTTCCCATCACAGGATGCTTTGCCCTCCAGGTCTTTTGCCTGAGTTAGAAGATGAGCTGGAAAGAAGAACTTACTCAATTAGAAAGAACAGAGTGAGGTCAAGGAAGTAGTTGAGGTCCTCTGTCAGTCTGTCCTGGTGTTGTGAAGACATCGTTTTCTCTTTCCCTTGGGTGTTCAAAGGGCGAAGCAGCCTGTGTGGCTCAGCCTGGTGTGTGTGGTTTGTGGGCTGTTGATCAGGGACTGGGTGTTAGATATGTGAGCCCCCGGGACTTAAGTTGTGTCTGGAATCTCTGGGTAACGTTCTGGTGTCTAGTCATGGGTAGGTATGTGCTCATGTTCCTCCATGTTTATTTGCCCTTCTCCTCACCGTTGCTTTCCCCCATCCAAGGAAAGCAATATTTGTATAATATTCATAGAATACCTACCAAGTGCAAGGTACTGAGTGCATCACTACAGAAGGCATGAAGATGGCTCAGAAATGAATTGCGTCCTCCAGGAGCTTGGAGTGTAACGGGAAAAGTGACTCTAAATACATGGTGGAACACAGCCAGTGTCATTTTTTATGCATGAATCGCTACCCTGCCAACTTTCAAATAGAATTTGATGTGATATAATTAGTCAGGATTCTTTGGTTGTGTAAGAAATCCAGTGCAAGATGACTTAATCAAAAGAGGGCATGTAATGGCGTGGGTCACCTGTTGGAAGGCAGGGATGAATATGGGGTTGACATGACAGTCTCAGGACCCTGCTACCTCTCGGCCTTAGTCTTCCTGCTGTGGGCCTCCTTTGCAGTCCGAGTCTTTTCACTGGGAGCAGCATGGACCCCACTAGCCCCGGGCCTTAGTGCTCTGTGCCAGAGAAAGCTCTGCCCACTCTCCCGCAGGCTTGAGTCACTGACTGGCTGCGGTCGGAGTGCCCGCCCACTTCTGAGCCAATCACTGTGTTCCAGGGCCTAGCGTGGTCTGGTTGGCCGTCTGGGATTATAAGCCCGCCCCCTGGCGGGATGGAGGGGCTTCTTGGTTGACTCCCTAGCAGAAACACTTGTTGGGAGGAGCATACCCCAAAAGAGAAGTGGGGTTTTATTACTAGACGGTGGGGAGGAGGAACAGATGCTGAAAGCTAGCAAATTAGGAAGAAAAATTATTTTTCACTACAAATACGATTAAGCACTGGGTCAGAAAGACAAAAAACTGTTAACACATCAAAACGACAATTAAACATTTAAGCAGAGGTGGGCAGACTGGTGGCCCACAGGCCACATATGGTCTACTGCCTATTTTTGTAGGGCCTGCAAGCCAAGAATTGTTTTTTCAGAATTTTGTGACATGTGATAATTGTGTGAAATTCAAATTTCAGTGTCCATAATGAAGTTTTGTTGGAACATAGCGTGCTTATTTAAGTGTTTTCCGTGACGGTTTTTGTGCTATATATAATGGCAAAGGTGAGTGGTTGCTTGTGAAAGAGACCATACGGCCCTCAGAGCCTAAAAATATTTGCTCTGTGGTCTTTTACAGAAAAAGCTTCGTAACTATTGAGTTTTAAGGGGAAGATGAATTCCCTGACTAGGAAACTTTAGAATTTAAGCACAAGATTCAGCTCTAAGGTTTTCAGCCTTGAGTTCTTGGTGAAAACATGATGGACGGCATGGGTAGGAGAGAGGGTTTTCCCCTGATCCTGAAGCTCTGAAGGGAATTAACCGCAAGGGTTTTGAGGTGGTCTTTCCACTCCCTGTGGAAGGAGCTCCTAGGTCTGGTGCATCTAAAGCTGACTCACTTGGTTAGGCTATGAGTGCCAGGGTGGGAGGTGGGGATCCTAAGGGTGCAGCTCTGCTTCATGCCACTTAGAGCAGTGATTTGCGTTGCCAGCCTGTCGTTCTTCTTAGCCCACTCCACTAACGAGGTCTTATTTTGATCAAGACTCTGAAGAAGCATTATGTAAGTTAAACTGATAGCTCATTCAACTTAGCCCATAAATTGTTTCTGCCTTGGAGTTGCTGGCGGGTGAAGATCAGTAAATGCCAAGAATAGTTTTAAAAGTTGCCTCAACTCGTTTTTCTTTTCCTTTTGTTAGATGGGGCAGTGTGGCCTGCCTGGTCGTTACGTGCGGTGTTGAATGAGTAGCCCGGGCTCGCCGCGCCCTGGCACAGCCAGTCTCGATTTCTGACGGGATGCATGGCCCACGGCTCTCTTCAGAGCCAGAGTAGCTTGTACCGGGGGCCGTCCTGCAAGGAGGGCAGTCTGGGAAAGTTCCTTATTGCCTGGGGAGCTGTGCGGTCCGAGTGAGAGTTAAGGCTTCTGCCGAGACTCTGGGAGTGTTTTTGGATCCCAGTCCCCCGGGGACAGCTCGTCGTGGGTGTGCTAGCCACAGCCTCCGGAGGAACCGTGTCCTCAGCCAGGGTTAAGGTTTAGGCCCCTGACATCTTCCTCTTGCCGTCGGCACCGATAGGCAAGATCGGAAGTGGCCCAAGTGTGCTTTGGGTTTGTTGTTGTTTTACACGCTCTTCGTGGCAGACTCACCTGTGGTGAGTTTCTGACTGGCTTCTTCTGTGACCCTTGCAAGACACTGTCTTACCTGTTGGGCCTTTTCTGGTGTCCTGCCAGGCTTCCCTGAGCGGAAAGTCATGGTGGCCCCTGAGGCCGCACACGGGGTTCTGTCCTGACTGCAGCCCCTCCATCTGTAGGCTGCCCCGGGGGCATCTGGGAGGCGGCGGGGCTGCACTGCTGCTTCCTTTGCCCGCCAGTCTTATCCACCTGACAGCCTCAGGGGGGGCAGTGAATTTACAGGAAAAACCGATTCCTTTGAACTCTGTCTGGACTGCTCCACCTTAACAGATGGAGAGAAACAGAGAGTGGCTAATGAGTAGCTAGCATGCAGTAAGCTGGTCTCTTGGTGAGAAATGTGAGTCACGTTCTCTCTAGAATTACCTCAGCTGCTAGACTCACAGCGATGGATCGTGGTTCCAGATGAGTGTCTCTTAGCTCTTCAAGCGAGGCAGATGGGCCATCGGAGGAGGGAGAGTGCTTCCTCAGTCCCCTTAGGGAAGCACTGTGGAGGGGGTGTAGTTGGCGCTGAGCTCTGCAGCACAGGGAGACGTATACAGGTGGCAATGTCAGGGAGAGGAGTCTCGGGTAGAGTGGAGCACAGGAATGGTGGCGCAGAGGCAGAAAACACAGGAGATGGCAAGTCATTCGGGTTGTCTAGGTTGCTGACGGTGAGTGGTGGGAGTCCAGGAAGGAATGCTTGAAGCACTTGAGGGGAGGCTTTCAAGGTCCTGCTCAGGAGCTGGACCCTATCATAGACAGCGGGGGACAAAGGAGGACTCCTACGCGGGGAAGTAAGGTGAGCTCTTTTTTGAAGAAGAGCGCCCTGGCTGCTGTGGTTAAGATGAGCTGGGCAGGGCGCCTGGGTGGCTCAGTCGGTTAGGCGACTGCCTTCGGCTCAGGTCATGATCCTGGAGTCCCGGGATCAAGTCCCGCGTCGGGCTCCCTGCTCGGCGGGGAGCCTGCTTCTCCCTCTGACCCTCCCCCCTCTCATGCTCTCTCTAGCTCATTCTCTCTCAAATAAATGAATAAAATCTTTAAAAAAAAAAAAAAAAAAGATGAGCTGGGCAGGGCGGGGGGTGAGGTCAGTTAGGAGGCCATTGCCATGGTCCAGTAAGAGAGCGAGGGTCTGAGTCAGGAGAGTAGCTCGGGGCGGCGGGTGGGGGCGGGGGAGCAGGTATGGGAGAGGTGGTCAGGGTTTATTCTGGGAAGCCCCTGGAGAGCAAAGGGCAGGTGCCGGTGCATTCAGATGGGGAGGGGAAGGGACCCTTCATGACCCTTCCGTGACCCTTCCCCAGCCAGCTGTGGTGCCAGGGAGCATGAGGCCCAAGCTTGTGCCTCAAGGCTGGACCTGGTCCCTTCAGGAAAGGCCTGAGAGGTAATCCTGGGAGAGCTGTGTCACGTTCCTTATCACGGCACAAAGCCCCGTTTCTAAGGGAAACCTGGGGCTCTCCTCAGTTACAGGTAACTTCTTGAGGAGGACCATGGACCCAGGAGAGCATGTTTGATTCAGAAGTCTGGTGACCAAGCAAGGAGCAGATGGAGCAGAGACAATGCCCGTCACCCAAGATGGAGCCCAGCTTATGATGCCCAGCACTGCAGAGTGACCACATAGTCTAGTGGTGCATCTCAGCATGAGGCTGGGAACCAGCATTAGGCTTGATAGCACCAAATTAATGAGAAAAAGTTGCAGTGGGGTTTTCTGTTTCCATCTGGAGATAAATGTCTCCTGCTTATGAAGTGCGTGCGGTGCTGTCTTTGGATGGTGGTGGCAGGCACTAAGTCCCTCTTTCTCCCTCATCCTGGCTGCCCACAGAACCTTATAGAAAGTTCCCTCCAGCTCAGCCATTGGCTCCCTGAGTGGTCCTGTCAGAGTCACCATCTCTGAGCCTTACCTTCCCCCTTCATGTAGGGCTAATCTCTTCCTTCTCCATCTCCTGGCACTGTCCTCAGGATCAGAGGAAACCCTAGGAGCACGTGTGTGTAAAATTTTGCCTCGAGGTTGTGGCCTTTAAAAGTCCACTGAACATATAATGCTGGGCTCCTAAGAAGCTTCTAGTCCTAAGTTGGAGTTAGTGAGTGGTGGAGCCAGGATTCAAACCAGCTCTGCCTAACTCCAAAGTTGGTGGTGCCATTTCCACGCCATACTCTATGCCTACTTAATAGTGTAATTTCTGACACCAGTTGCTAAGAACCAGTGGATAGTAGGATTCTTGCTGGTTAGTGAACACTAATTAGCTCCAACAGTAAAAGAACCAAACCCCAGGGAGGATCGAATGCAGCTGTCCTGAGGGATAATGGTTTCCAGGGCCTCAAATGTCATTAGCTGTTATATTTCAATTGAGATGTATGTGTAAAAGATGCCGTTCGCGCTCTCATTGGCTTCTCTTCCGATGGCGACTTTATTCTGTCCTTTTGGCTGACGACTGTGGGAAGCATTGTCTCTGGCTTTTGTCTGATTATCAGGGAGGGAAGAGCCCCTCGCCCTCTGTTATAAAATCCTGAGGAAGGACCATTGGCCTGCTATGGGTCATGTGCCCGGACCTGCTGGGATCACCTTGGTGGGGGATGGGGGACAGTGAGTAGCCTGCCCTGTGTCAGGGCCCGGGGTCAGCGTTTTCTGTGATGGCCGCCTGGAGCCATCGGCTGGCGAGAGGGAGGAGCACTTCTCCCAAAGAAGAGTGTGTGGTGTGGGGAGGGCTCTGCTCAGGAGGCTCCACAAACACATCCCGTCCATCTGGCTCACATTTGTCCTTAAATCAGCAAACACACTCTGCTAAGTGCCTTTTTTTAGGGGCCTGTCCCAAGTTAAGCTAGAAATGACTGATGAGTGGCCTCTTTACCTCCTTCCAGACTTCTCTGGTGCATGATGTGGACTTGTGGCAGGCACAAATGGTCATGCCTTACTTTGATGGAGTTTGGGCCACCCTAAATACAGTGATGTTACTAGAAATTCTCTCTCACTTGGCATTTAAAAATGAACAGATCTCCGGCTCTCTACCTTTCCTTTTTCCAATGTCTTTTCTCCCCCTCTCCTGCTGCTGAGCAAAATTAGCCTTCCGCAGGTCAGAACAGGTTTTTAAGCTTATTTCCCTTTCTTGAATTGTGGATGAGAAGTATCAAATTAGGCAGCATTGTTTTCTTGCCTGCAGGTGGGTGATTGGCTTTGTGATAGACCACAGATTTGCTGTCCTCTGAATTAGCCTGCAGCCTGAAAAGGGAAATGTGTGCTTAAAGGCAGTTTCATCTATCTATTTATCTGTCTGTCTGTCTATCTATCATCTATCTATCTATCTATCTATCTATCTATCTATCTATCTTCCTTCCTTCCTTCCTTCTTCTTCTTCTTTTTAAAGATTTTATGTATTTATTTGAGAGAGAGAGAGTACGTGCGCACAAGCAAGGGGAGCAGGAGAGGCCGAGGGAGAAGCAGGCTCCCTGCTGCTGGAGCCTGAACAAGGAGCACGAGCCAAGAGCTTGATGTGAGGTTCAATTCTGGGACTCCAGGATCATGACTTGAGCGGAAGGCAGACGCTTAACCGACTGAGCCACCCAGGCACCCGGAGGCGGTTTCTTTTAATGGAAAAGTTACTTTGTGATCTTTGGCAAGGGACATCTATTTCCTTAATTCCTGATTTCTGTGTCTGTAAAATGGGGCTGCTCTGTCAAATATTATTAGGGGGTCATTGAAAATGAGAGACCAAGAGCCAGGACCCATCACCTTTTCCCATGACTGCCCCTTTTTCTTTTCCTTTTGCTGTCTCCCCTCCCCCCACACACTCTCTTGAGTGTGGCCCCTATACCTTTTGGTGTGGCTTTTGTTACATCCTGTTTTAAAAATGTTGACCATTTCTTAGAATGGCATGTACTAATGAAAACCAAATTCTGAAAAAGAAAAATGCACTCTGAGTGCTCCCAATAGCGTCTCGTTTAATTGTTAGCATTTGCGTGCCTTTTGGGTCTAGATGAAAATTGAATTTGCAGAAAGGGGTGCACAAAGGTAGAAAATGAAAGTATTTCAAAACCAATGAATCTTGGGAGGGGAGAAAAAAAAATTACATTGAACTTGGTGGCCTTGGTTGTAAGAAGTGGAGAGAGAAAAGTAGCTGCTTGTTAGGACCTGGCCCGCGTGCTCTGAAAGGTCACTGGTTGAACTCTGTTATGCAGAAGGAGGTAGGAAGCAGCCTCTGGTCCCCCGTCAGCAAATATCTGCAGGTGGGACAGTGCTCTGGAGCTGAGAAGGAAGCACTCACTCACAGGAGCAGAGAAGCCTTTTCTCTCATAACCGGACTTAAAGGATTTGTCTATCCCAAGTCAGATCCTGTTCCCAGATAAAGCTTGTTACGTCTGTAATGTGAGTGACCCTCTTCCCCAACCACAACTTTAAAAAAAATTGAGATATGACTGACCTATAACATTGTGTTCGTTTCAGGCATATGGCATGCTGATTTGACAGATGTATCTGTTGGGAAATGATCACCACAATAAGCTTAGCTAATATCCATCACCATGCGATTACATTTATTTTTCTTGTGATGAGAACTTTTAAGATGTCCTTGCAGGGGCGCCTGTGTGGCTCGGTCAGTAGAGCATGCAAGTCTTGATCTTGGGGTTGTGAGTTTGAGCCCTGGGTTGGGTGGAGAGGGTTCTTAAAAAAAAAAAAGAAAAGAAAAAGTTGTACTCTCTTAGCAACTTTCAAATACGTACGATCCAGTATTGTTAACTATAGTCGCCATGTTGTACGTTACATCCCAGGAATATTTGATCTTAGAACTGGAAGTTTGTACCTTCTGACCACCGTCACCTGCAACTGAATAATGGCTTTTCTGAAACTTTGGAGTACGGTTCACCATTTGCCCTGTCATCTAGGCTCTGCATCATCAAGAGCCTGAGTACTGCTGTCGCCTCTGCCATTAGGTCCATGTGTAATCTTGACAGACGTCTCCCTGACTCTGGGCCTCAGTGTCTCTCATCTGTACACGGGGGTGTATGGTGCTTGCTTCTCACCATTGTTGTGAGGATTAAAGAGGCCTGTGTATTTAAAAGGCCTGGCATAGGAGGTCCTTGTTGAGCCAGGGCTGTTGTGGTGTCTTCCCAGGCCGGCGGACTCGCCTGCGCCATCCCCCCACCCTCACCTTGCAGCTGCATCCGTTCTCCTTCGCTGGGGGGAAGGCAGCAAGGGGGCAAAGCTGTGCTCTTGGGGAAGGTTGGGTGGGAGAAGGAGGTTACAGTTCATGGCTAACTGAAGGGCTTGGGATTTTCTCTGAATGTTAATTATTTTTGCTGTTTAATTGGCTCCCTGAGGTCATGGATAAGGTAACTGGAGGTGGCTCTGTGGAGACCATTATTTGACATACCAGGGTCGGCCACCTTTCCCTTCTGTTCACCTTTAGAGAAGGGTTAATAGGGATCTACCAGGTTGCTAAGAAGAGGTCATTTGAGGCCTAAAGTCACCATTTAAAAATCTTATTTGCCTTTGTTTCTTTAACCTTTGACTCCCTCACTTATCCAAAGTTGTCTCACTTTTGGATTTAGCCTTTGTCACAGATGAGCCAGAGTCTGGCTTCCAGGTGTCATTCAGCTTGCTTCTCTGGGGCGCCTTCATTTCTTTTCTCTTCCTCCTATTTCTCCTGTGCTCCCCATTCCCTCCCCTGCCCCTCTGCCCTCTGTTCATCCATGCCCCATCTCCTTCCATCTTGCGCCCCCATAGGGAATGCAACTTCCTGTAATATTCTTCTCTGCCAAACAGAAGGAGATTACTCGAATATAGTACCTTTTGGAGGGCTGACACTCACCTTGCTTCATCTGCCTGTGAAGACCTTGTCCACTAGTCAGGCTGGCATTGAGCCTGGCTGGTTGGAAGAATTCAGAGTTATCAGTCCACAGTGCCCTGAGCATCACTCTCCCTTTGCCCTTACCATCATACCCACATGCACATTTTCTTCTTACTTTTTGGGTTCTGTCTCCCCTAGTGGTGGTGGCCTTGAGGACACGGGCGGGAACTGGTCGTTTTTACTTGCAGCTCACTTGTAAGTGTTTATAGAATAAACAAATGACCCACTGAATTATTTAATCCAAACCCTTTGTTTTCCAGGAGTAGAGAATGCTCAGAAATTAAGTTAAAATCATGTGTTCTTGGGGGAAGAATCAGAAGGTTTTACACAGTGGTTATTTCTGGGGCAGAAAATAGGAGTGAGGAAAATACTTCATCCACTTAGTTTTTTCATAAAACCTCCTTGTTTGTTTTTGAAGAAGGAGGGCTTACTCACTGTTGCAGGGGCTGAGCAGGATCCGGGCCCCAAACCTTCGCCTCTCAGGTTTCCAGGGGAAGCTTGTCAGCCTGGGGGCCTTGTGGATGCTGGATACTTCCTTCAGAGTGCAGCCTAGCCCACCAGGTCCTGGGGCTCCTCCCAGCCTCACTCTCTTGATCTTGGGGGGAGAGAAAGGGAACCCAAGGCCTGCAGAAGGCCTCGGGAGGTAGAGGGGGCCTGGGCCTGTGATTTGAACAGTGGTTGAGGTTGCCCCTGGGAAAGCTGTGGGAGGAAACCTGCTTAAAGAAACCTCCCAGGGCTCTAGGAGCAGGGCAGGTTCCCAAGTGTGTAGGGGCGCAGAAGAACTTGCACCTGGAAGTTGAGGTGAGGGTGAGTGGGAGAGGCGCACGGTTCACGGGCGGGGGTGAGCTCGGTTAGAGGGGCTGGCCTGAGCTGGGCGAGGTGGCCCCCGTGGGGCCGGGTCACAGCAGGAAGCTGGAGGGGCAAGGCTGGAGCAGTGGCAGGCTGGGAAAGGCAGGCCGAGAGGCAGGGGCTGTCCCGCCTGAGGAGGAGGGAGGGCAGCGATTGTGGAGAGCAAAGGTGGGATGCTGGCAGGCGCGGAAGCAGTCTCTCCGGACTTGCGTGATGCGTACCTCTTCTGCCCCCAGAGAAGAGCTTGATTGGGCTGGGGTCGCCGGGGGAAGCGTGCCCCGGCCTGGTGGCCCAGCCGCTCGCTCTGGAGTTGAGTGATTTAGAGGCCCAGGTCTGCAAGCAGCTTCTTGTCTGCCCTTCCAGGTCACCGAGAGGGACCGTGTGCGGTGTGGGTGGCTCCCAGGGTGTGGTCCAGGCAGGGGAAACTCCTCAGGGTTTCCCTCTGCTCCTCGGACCCATCCCCTGTGGTCTCTGCAGCCTCCCAGGCAGTGTTGTTCCCTGGCGGTGGGGGAGGCCGGAGCCGAGAGCCAGGGGTGGAGGAAAGTGGTGTTACGTAAGTTTGGAGAAAAAGAGGCTGGCTTGCCATGGGAATAGAAATCCGATCCAAGCAGTGACAGAGGCTGTGTGGCCACTCCTGAGCAGCAGCCTGGAGAGAAGCCTCTGAGCCCACAGAGGGAGGAAAACCGGGTGGGGGGCGCCTGGGTGGCCCAGATGGTTAAGCGTCTGCCTTTGACTTGGGTCGTGGTCCCAGGGTCCTGGGATCGAGCCCCGCATCGGGCTCCCTGCTCTGCGGGGAGCCTGCTTCTCCCTCCCCCCTCTGCTGCTCCCCCTGCTTGTGCTCTCTCTCAAATAAATAAATAAAATCTTAAAAAAAAAAAGAAAAAAGAAAAAGAAAACCCGGGTGGGGGTGGAGGTGGGGGCTGCTCTCTGTTGGGGAGGGAGAGAGCAGGGGTCTGGTGCTGTGAACTGCTCATTGTGGAGGGCGGCCTGTGAAAGAATCTGTGGGCCCTGTAACGGGGTGTGCCGTGTGCTGTGTAAATGCCCACCGCGCACCAGGTCGGCCCTGGCCACCATCGGGCGAGGTCACAAGCGCTGTGACCGTCACCACCGCCTCACTGACGGTCACTGAGCGGCGGGCCGGCGCTAGGGCCGCAGAGGGGCTGGCTCCAGGCTGTAGGTGGAACAGGCGGCAGGGCAGGGATTTGAGAACAGACTCTTTAGCCAGGGCTGCCCTTTTGCTTGAGAACAGGGCCTCACCAGCCGTGGGCACATTTGGGAGGTGAGGGAGGCCTCGGCTTGGTGGTCCAGGCACAGGGGTGAAGGGCCGGGCATTCGGTGGCAAGTGTTGGAAGGTCTGGCGTGTGCTCTCTCAGCTCTGGCCTGCTGCTTGGCGGCTCCTGCTGCATCCTGAACACATACCCTCTGGGGTCAGGCGTCTGTCCTGTTTGAGGAGGGCCACGATCCCGTGCGGATGGGGACCAGTCGCTCCTCGGTGGCAAGTGTTTGTCGGGGCCTGTCCTAATTGTAGGTGTGGGGAAGAAACCGAAGACAAGTCAGTCCCCGACGTCCTGAGGTTGCCGATCTCCCCGTGTGTTTGAAGTGATTCCACAGGCGGCTGCATGACAGGAAGTGGCTGAGGGGAGAGAGTTGGGTCATGTGGCAGGGGGGTGGGTGGGGGGAGGACAGGCCTAGGTATCAGAGAAGGTCTGACTTTTGGTTCCAGCTGCACCCAGTTCTTGCTGTGTGCCCTGGGACAAGTTCCTAGACCGTTCTGGGCCTTAGACTGAAGGGGAGGAACCAGATTCCCTCTAAGGCGATTTCTGACGCTGGCATTCTAGAAGTCTATATGTAGGAGACACAGGGAGGGGGCCAAGGGGTTGGGAAAGGTCTTGTGTCCTGTGCCACGATGAGGGCTGGGTCTTGGGAAGATCACCCCAGTGGCTCTGAGTGCTCGTGTGTGTACACGGGTGAGCTCAGAGCTGTTCCTTCACAGGGTTTTGGAGCCTCTGGGCTGACAGTGGTGAGGCCGAGGCCGGCGGCCCCGCCCTGGTGGAGCTGCTGGGGATGCAGAGAGGCTTGAGCTGGCTGAGCACTGTGCTCACGACCTGACCCATCCTCGGAACGAGGGGTGAGGTGGGAGGGGCAAGGGAAGGACTTACTGGGATACAAGAGGGTATTTTGTTTGTTTGGTTTTTTTTTTCTACTTTACCCTTGGAAAGATACTTTCATAGACTTGTTAGAATCTGTTTAAGGATAAATACAAGCAAGGATATATCATTGTGCTTTGCAGATACTGCATTTTTTTTTTTTAATACACAAATTGACGGTTTGCATCAGTCCCGTGTTGAGCAAGTCTGTACCATTTTTCCAACAGCATTTGCTCACTTCATGTCTCTGGGTCACATTTTGGTAATTCTTGAATTTTTTTTTTTTTAAGATTTTATTTATTTATCCATGAGAGACAGAGAGAGGCAGAGGCAGAGGAAGAAGCAGGCTCCCCAAGGAGCAGGGAGCCCGATGCGGGACTTAATCCCAGGACCCTGGGATCATGACCTGAGCCGAAGGCAGACGCTTAACCATCTGAGCCACCCAGGCGCCCCCGCTCCCAGTTCTTGAATTTTTCAAACTTTTTCATTATTATATTTGTTATGGTGATCCGTGATCAGTGATTATGCCTTGCCGAAAGCTCAGGTTAACCGTGGTTAGCATTTTTTAGCAATAAAGTATTTTTAAATTCAGGTATGTACATCTTTTTTTTTTTAGACATAATGCTGCTGTATACTTACTAGACTACCGTCTAGTGTAAACATAACTTTTAAAAAAAATACTTATTTGACAGGGAGCGAGCGAGCATGAGTGGAGGGGTGGGGAGCAGGAGTGGGAGAAGCAGACTCCCTCCTGAGCATGGATTTCCCCCGATTGGGGCTTGATCCCAGGACCCTGAGATCATGACTTGAACTGAAGTCAGTTGCTTAACCAACTGAGCCACACAGGTGTCCCAACATAACTTTTATATGTACCAGACACCCCCCAAAATTCATTTGACTCTTGTGATACTTTATTGTGGTGGTCTGGAACCGAACCTGCCAGATCTCCGAGGTGGGCCTGTAAATGCATTCATCTGAGAGTACTAAAGGGAAAAATAATAAAATGGGAATAGTGGTTCTGGTAGTTTTGACTTAACGGGGATTTGGTTTTTTCCTCTAATTCTCCAGATACTCTAGAATAGTGTCTTTCTTTCTTCTGTCAAAGACTGCCTGTCCGGTTTATGCTTTGCCCCTGGGTATGGCCTGCTTATAGAGTGAGTCTCATTGCTGATGTCTGCCCACAGATCCCTGGCCTGGGGACTTTTACCAAGTCCCAGCCTCATTTCCCCACCTGTAAATGAGAACACTTGACCCTGCTCTGCCCACTTTACAGGGGAAACGGGGGAAGAAAATATTTGGAAGTTCACCTCCCTCTGCAAAGGGAAGGGCAGGTGAACTAGTAGTGAGGGGGGCAGCTAGGTGGGAAGTGGGGGGGGCCCAAGTGCAGGGGAGGGGTCGGGGCTGGTTCTGGGGGTACTGCCTTGCCTGGCCCCGGCAGGGCCACTAGGGGCTCTTCTGGACTGACAGCTGGCTGCAGCTATGGAGGCTGTTTGGGAAATGACTTCCGAGAGAGTCAATCATAAGGCACCTCCCAGCCTCTGCCACGCATATTCAGAAAGCCCACAATGCTCCATGCTTGGTATCAAGGCCAAGAATCGAAATTCCTGCCCCCCATCTCTCTGTAGTCTTTGGTCTGTAGCCTCAGCAAGCATACAGGTCTTATTAGTTGTGTTTTTCTTCCTGCCTTATGATCCAACCATAGGTACTTGATCTTGCCAGTAACGGTGATTGAAGCAATGAAGTTTGAAATCCCGATTATTCATGATAACTGATTACCTCCTGTGGGTCATGTGTTCAAGTCTGGATTCTCAGAGTGGGAATCCACTGACTTCCTGTCCTGCTTTTACAACAGGTTGCCATTTCCTCTCCTGACAATTCTTTTTCTTGAACCTTGAACAAGGGGGAATAAGGGACCTTGGTGTCCAGCGTTTGCAAGCCAAGGGCTGGCTATGTGATGGCTGCAGGTCTTGGACTCATGGTCAGGGCTGGTCTGTCTGGAGAACATTGACCCTTTCACTCCCCAGTCCACCTGTGTCAACTCCCTCCTTTTCTGTGTTCTCTCCCCTGCAGATGTCAAGCCTTCCAACATCCTCGTGAACTCCCGTGGGGAGATCAAGCTCTGTGACTTTGGGGTCAGCGGGCAGCTCATTGACTCCATGGCCAACTCCTTCGTGGGCACACGGTCCTACATGTCGGTATGAGCAGTGGGTTCCATTTCTTGAGCATCTGGCCTGGTTGGGGATAGGGGTGAAGTGGGTGGCTTTTCCTGTGGAGCCAGAACCTGTGTGCTGGGTGATGGGGTGGAGAAGGAATTGAGGGAGGAGGCATCACCACCCCTCCCTGAGGAGGTGGCAGCATCCGCGTGTTCTCTTCTTCCCCCCATGCCACGAGCTCCGCAGGGGCAGCAATAGGACCATGGGGCAGAGGGCGGGGGGGATCTTAGTTGTCCCTAGGGGGCTGGCTTGGGGCCTGGCATGTGGTAGGTGCTTGGGGAGTGCTTGGTGAGCAGGCTAATGTTCGGTTGACTGAATGGGTGGTAAATGGCTAGGGTGCTGCAGAGAAGGATTCAGAAAGGGGGAAATGTGACTCTCGGTGCGTCCTGGTGTAGAGGGGCATTAGGGTGAGTGGGGATCTCCATGGAGGTGGCCGTGAGTGCAGGCACGGATCAATCTGAGGGGGAGGCACAGAGGCTGGAGCACTGAGCACATAGGGTGTTTTCCGCATTCTCATCCACATCCTTGAGTGATCTCATTTGTTCGACGTGTTTGCCCTGTGAAATGCAGATCATCGCTCCCATTTTTAGAGATGAGGAAAGCCAGATGCAGAGCCTGGATTGAAAGCCAGGTCTCCTGGCCAGTTAGTCCCCTTTGCTCAGCACGCCCTCACTTGCCTCTTGGGTCCGATTCGGCAGCTGCTTCCGGTCCCCACCTTGACAGCCACTCTCAGCATGACTGGCCCAGTACTGACCCACATTTCCATGCCCTCCACTCCAGTGACACACGGTCTTTCAGAAACATGAAACCGGTGGGCCCTCCAGCTTCTTCCCTAAGTGTCTAAGTGTCTAAGAGTTGAGTAGCTAGCATTCTGGGCCGCCCACCTGCCAACTGCAAAGTTCAAAATCAGTTAACAGGCCCTGGGACCTATTGGTCCAGGGTTAGTGGTTTGGGTTTTTGTGGTTACATGGTTAGTTCCAAAATAGTCCAGTGTTTGAGTTAGTGAAAAATCCTCTGGGAGATATTAATGATGTCCAAAAAAACATTCAATGGTCAGAATGAAGATTTTTTTTTTTTTGTAGAGTTAACAAATAGCGCTTTGTGTAGCACTATGTACTTTTTCCCTGACTCCTCCTGCCAGTAACAACCCATACTGTGTAGCATTTTGCAGCATCTAACATATATTTCCATTTGGTTTGACCTTCTCAGTAACCCCCGTAAGGAGAAGCGGGTATTTTGTGATGTCCGTATTGTCATCACCACCACCTTCATCAGCTTCACTTTATAGATGAGGAAACTGAGGCTCAGGATCATGTAGTTTACAAGTTGCAGAATTGGGACTTGAACATGATCTCCTGACCCCAGATCCTCTGCCTTTTCTGCTGCTCCATGTTGTCCAAGGACAGTCAGTGAGTCCATGGTGGAGCTGGTCTTAGAGTTCAACTTTCCCGACTGTAAAGACCGGTGTTCTTTCTACCCACTGCACACCTCATTCATGACCCATGTTCCAGAAGCCGCATGTTCCAGACCCAGGTGACCAGATGAGCCTCGCAGGCTGGCCTTTGAACCAGCCACTCTGCACGTGCAAGGCAGTGATGAGGCTGGGCCCAGCTGGGGGCGAAGCTGGAGCCACAGCTGGAGCGGCAGCCGGGGGGCAGGCGGGCCGGAGGCTGTTAGCTGAGGGCAGTGAGGAGGCATGGGTCAGAGCCCCGGGAGCCAGCTAGGATTTGGTGAACACAGTAGTTGGAGGCAGGGCAGAAACCAAATTAAAGCAGTTCGTGGAGGTCCTAAAGAAGATCAAATCCATCAGCAGCTCCACGGCCAGGGCTAAGACCAAGCAGGGCGGCCCACTCCCTGCAGTGCAAACAAGCCTCAAAGGGGCAGGGATTCTTGAGGCCTCCCTTTGAGCCTCCATGGGGACGGGTCTCTCCCTCTGCTGCGTGGGCCCAGATTAGCTCACAGGTGATCAGCACTGTCTGTGTCTCCTGCAGCCAGAAAGACTCCAGGGGACTCATTACTCGGTGCAGTCGGACATCTGGAGCATGGGGCTCTCTCTGGTTGAGATGGCGGTTGGGAGGTATCCCATCCCTCCTCCAGATGCTAAGGAGCTGGAGCTGATGTTTGGGTGCCAAGTGGAGGGAGATGCGGCTGAGACGCCACCCAGACCAAGGACCCCTGGAAGGCCCCTCAGCGGTGAGTGGGGGCAGGGGGGGGTGGGGACCTTACTCTTTTTGGGGTTTCTGGAGGGCCGATTCTCTGAACATTCTCCCAAGACTGCCTGCCTGTCTCTGGATGCCAGGCTGGGGCCAGGGCGGGAAGCAGAGCAGGCGTCTCCAGGTGGGTGTTAACATTACTGTTACTACCAACGTCTTCTCACCCTTTGTTGAGTGCTGGCTGTGTTCCTGACACGGCATTTAGTACTTTATATGCACTATCTGAATTTTAAAAAATTATGACCTCTTTTTTTAGGTAGATTTTTTTTTTTGAGATAAAATTTATATAACATAAGATGCACATTTTGAAGTGTACATTTTAGTGGATTTTAGTATATTCTTCTATGTTGTGCAACCATCACCACCGTGTACTTCCAGAACATGTCCATCACCCTAAAAGAAACCTCACCTCCATGAGCAATCACTCCCATCTCCTCCCACCCCCAGCCCCTGGCAACCGCTGATCTACTTTGTGTCTCCATGGATTTGCTGAGTATTATCTAATTTTAATAGTGATCGTGTGTGAGCACTATTATAATAATCTCCATGTTAATATGAGGAAACTGAGGCACAAAGTGCCTGACTTGTCAAGACTGCACACTAAGTGGCCAAGTCTGAGTCCTAGGTGCTGAGCGCTGTGCAGCACGGCTTGCCTTTCGGATCATGCATACTGAGAAGTAAACCTGGTACTTGGAAGATCCTGGCCCAGCCACCGTCTTCTGATGTACTTCCTGCTGGGACATTTGTGAACATGAGGACCTGGTGTCTGCCCCTGGGAGGCTCTCATGAGAGAGGGCATATATGAAGGGAGAAACAGAGGAGGGCAGGGATAGCTGATGGTGGTGGGTCACTGGAGGGGCTATGGCTGTGGCCCCTGAGGTTGGCCTGGGACTCTGGAGGATAAAAGAAGAAACCCAAGTTCAGGGAGAATTAAAACTGAGTCCTTGAGTTACTTAGTTATTACCTCATTTACTCCTATCTCAATGTGAGGAAGGGAAGAAGGGCAGACATGATGATTATCCATCTCCACTGCAGCAAATTCACTACTAAGCTTAGCAGTCAGTGGATTTGCCTGAGGTCGCAAACCTTGGAGGTGGTAGAGCCCAGACTCTACCCTGGCTGGCCAGCTCTCTGGCCTTTGCTGCTCCCCTGTGTGTTCAGCCTTATCTGTGGCTCTGTGTCTCTGCTTATCATCCACAACCCTGTTCTGGTCCCCAGGACCCTTACTCCCAGTCCCTAGCCTCACAGTGGCACATAACTTCCTGTTTTTCTGAGAAGTGTTTTCTTTTTTGTTATAAAATCTGTAGCTTATGGAATGGACAGCCGACCTCCCATGGCAATTTTTGAGTTGTTGGATTACATAGTCAACGAGGTAAGTACTGCATGGCTTCTTTGACTTTGGTATTTGCTTCTATTAAGAGAACAGTGTATTTGATTGGGATACCTGTGAGTTGTTTGCACAGTGAGGCTTTTTGGGCCCCAAGGGGATTCTTGTAGGGCATCATGCTCTTGGAATGGAGTGGCTGGTTTAGAGGTTACAGGTGTCCCTTCCCCAGGGAACATCTTTGGGTAGCTCTGAGTTTCTCTCCCTTTCTCAGAGTCAGGAGCCTCGAGTGTGCTCATTCCATTCTTACTGCTTCATTCACCAGGCATTTCTTGGGCGCTTACTGTGGGCTGCATGCACACTGCAGGGTGATGGTAGGGATGAGGTGCGGTCCACAGATGGAAAAACAGAAGTCCCTAGTCGTGAAGACTGTTAGCTTCATGTGGGAGGCAAGACAAATACATACATACCCGTAGGATAGGGTCTTCTCTGGTAAGTGCCATTAAAAACCAGTAGATGTAAAAAAATGACAGTGTAGAAATAGTATGGAAAATATTCACTACAGATTGTGTGACAAACACTACAAAGCACTACGTATATGGTGATCAGTTCTTTAAAAATACGAAAAAAATTCTGTGCATGTATGTGCATATGAAGTCTGGAAAGTAGTATGAAACTGATTCTCTCGGGGTGATGGAAGTTTCTTTTGGCTTATTGCTGCTGGCTGACTTTAATGCAGAGAACACACATTATTTGTGTTTAAATTAAAAGATCGAGGACACAAGAGACCGACCAGCAGTCTTCCAACCTGGGTTAGAGGGGGCGGGAAGCGGTGGTGCAGAGGGTGGGACAGGGCTAGAGGAGCAGGGCTTCGGGACAGGATGTTAGGTGGCAGGGCCAGCACGCCCGGCTCAGGGGCAGCCCGGGTAGTGCATGAGAACCAGCTCTGTGAGGTTGGGGAGGCCGCTGGGGTACACAGCAAAAGCATAGCCCTGTGCTCTTCAAGAGACAAGAGGAATGACTTTTCATACTTTCTGCTGCGCTCTAAAACCAGACCTCAAAAGGGTCCCCTTGTCCCTTACAAACTCAACAGGGAAAATCCTGCCTCACCCCAGCAGTTAATACATCACTGGCCAGGGAGGTTAATTGACCTCTCCTTGCTGTCCAGCTTTATGCTAAGCACCATGGGACATGGAACAGAAGTCAGATGTGATCTCAGCTGTTTAAGGATTCAACGAGGCAGAGTGCCTTGCGTCTGTGGTGGTCAAGAAGGCCACCCTCTACTGCTGGGACCTGAGCTGGGGGGGCCACATCAAGGGGGGAGACGGCCTGGGCTAAATAAGCCACTGCCAGTCCCCGGGTGTGCCCTGCTTGCCTCTGGGGGGCCAGCTGGCTTCATTATCCTCTTCGTACAGGTGAGGAAGCTTTGGGCGCCAGGAAGAAAAGCTCAGGTCCTTCCCACCTAGTGCTCTTCCTTTACCACCCACGCCTTCCAGGCCGCTGGGCTGTGTGGCAGCAGGTGCAGGCGCCTCACGGCCCCTGCTTTGCCCCCCATCCTGCTCAGGACTGGCCTGGCCTCGGGAGGCCAAGCTGTCCATCTCTCCCTTGAGCGTTCCCTTTTTCCCCCTCAGCAGCAGCGACAGTCTGCAGGGTGCCCTCAGAGCTGGGTTTTAGTCCCTGACTCAGATCAGGCTCACTGACCTGCTGTTCTGGTAAGGCCTTCCGGGCGAGAGGGGGAGGCAGGCCTTTTAGGTGGCGTCGGTGGCTTAATTTCCCGTCTCAGATGGCCTGCTGATCTGGCCGGGCACGGCCTGGGAGTCCGCTCACGAGGAGCTGCACTCAGAGCCAGCACAGGTCACGCGAGGGTGGAGTGCGTGCGCCAGGCGCCCCAGGGCCCTGTCCCGTATCACCCGGCGTGACCACCACCGCGGACCCTGGGAAAACAGAGCTGTTGCCCGTGTCCTCACGCCGATGCCTGCGCACGGCCGCATTCCTTGAGGGAGGGTGCAGGGAACATTCCTTCCAGACTCAGTCTTCTGTCAGCCAATGTTTTACTATTAACCTTGCTCCACTTCTTCAGGGCTCGGAAAAGGGCTAGACATTTGTTACCATTTAGGTAGCTTCTGTGACGTGCACACGTGGGGGTCCGCACAGCCCCGCGCTGCGGCCGCTGGGAGTTGGTGGGGGTGTGTCCACGCCACACCCCGAGCTTTACAGTTGGGACTGTCACGAGGCCCTCCGCAGCTCGGAGAACAATAAACTAAGGTTCGCAGAGGAACAGTGGTTTGTTTCGTCACTAGGCCAGTGAGTGGCAGACGCCAACTGGGCCCCAGTTCTGAGTGTGCGTCGTGAGACCAGAGCTTCCGCCTGGCCTCCCGGGCCTGCCTCCCCGTGGCTGCGTAAGGGCAGCGCCGCGCCGAGGTCTGCAGGGGGGCAGGTCTGTGGGGAATACGGGTGGAGAAGGAAGCACGCCTTTCTTAGGTCCTGACATGTATTTGCAGCCTCCTCCGAAACTGCCCAGTGGAGTATTCAGTCTGGAATTTCAAGATTTTGTGAATAAGTGGTAAGTCCGCTCCTTGCCCTCTGGAGAGTACGCTGCTTTTGTCAGCCTCCCCGCCCAGTCTTGGGGAGCAGAGCTCTGCCCTTCTCCCTGCACTCCCAGAGTGCCACGGCTTCGGGGACTGGTCGGACTACGGCAGCGGGTGAAGCTGCGGCTTTCGGCACCTCTCTGCCGGGCTTGGCATGGTGCCTTTTGGTCTTGGTTTGATTCCGCAGGCATTTGTTCACCTGCGGGCGGGCCGCTCTGCCAGGACAGGAAGGTCGAGAAGGCTCAAGCACTCCTCAGAACCTGCGGGCGGTGGGGGGGCAGGCACGTAAGTGCAAGTAATTGGAGGGCAAACCAGCCCCAGGCAGGCTCTCGCACATTATCTTTTTCTTTCAGCTTAATAAAAAACCCAGCAGAGAGAGCAGATCTGAAGCAACTCATGGTAAGTCCATTGATTTCCAATTTGTACACGTCCTGTTTATTCATTTGTCCTCTGTCAGTCTGCCTGCCCGGTACTCCCTGAGCCCATTCCCTACTCCGCCTCGGCTGCCGGGCAGTGTAAGGGCCGAGCGGAGGGCAGAGCTCCCGTGCCCAGGCCCCAGGGGAGGAGCGCAGGCTCAGGGCGGTGCGTGGGGGCTGTGGCCTCAGCTGATGAGACGAGCAGAGCAGGCTCTGTGGCAGCTGCTGGCCCAGGACGGGCTCCGGGAGCTCCTTCCAAGAGAAGCTCGAGACCCAGGACTCTCGACCTCTCCTTTCGGTTTTTTACCACCACTTACTCTGTTTCCCTGCACACAGGTTCATGCCTTTATCAAGAGATCGGACGGGGAGGAAGTGGATTTTGCAGGTTGGCTCTGCTCCACCATTGGCCTTAACCAGCCCAGCACACCGACCCACGCAGCCGGCGTCTAAGGACGTGGGAAGCGGCGAAGAGTGAGTCGCCTGCCCAGTGGTGTGCCATGTCGCTTCCGGGCCTCTTGCCCACGCCTCTCTGTTCAGACGTACATCTCACCTATGACAAAGGATGAAGAACACAGCATGTGCCAAAATTCTACTTGTGTCATTTTTAATATTACTGTCTCTATTCTTCCTGTTCTCTCCCTAAGTGGATTGGCTTTGTGCTTGGGGCTATTTTTGTGTATGTCGATCAACACGCACAACGTTGAATTACAGTGAAACTTTGGTGACCCTGGGTAGTCATTCTTACTTACTGAAAATTGCACTGCTCTTCCCTCGCCGTGACTGGCTAGCTGCCTGTATTTTCGGGATTCTCTGACACTTGGTGGTACTGCATTCTTGCCAGGCATACCTTCTATTTGAGTAGGAAGGGGCCTCGTAAGATCCTTCACAGGCAGTGCATGTGAAGCATGCTTTGCTGCTACGATAAAGAACATCAGAAAGTATGTATCATTTTATTATATTTTTGCTTTTGGTGTAGAATGAAGCAATTTCTATCAAAATCTAGCCAGAGCCCTTCACTGCCATGATAGCTGGGGCTTCACCAGTCTGTCTGCTGTGATGATTTATAGACTTCTGGTTGTATTTCTATATTTATTTTTAAATATATTATGTGGGATATTTAGTGGTTTATGTCTCAAGTTTGAATTAGTGTTTCTAATATGGTGGTTACTTTGAATGTTACAAATGGATCAAGGCATTAAAATGTATGAGATTTCTCTTTCCCCAAATCCAAGTACTGATGCTATTGTAAACAAGTGTGTATAGTGCCTAAAAATTGTATGAAAATCCTTTTAACCATTTCAGTCCAGATGTTTAACAAATCTAATCTCTTATTCTAATAAATATACTATCAAGTTAAAAGGATGGAAAAATAGGTCTCCTTTTGGGGAAGGATTTTCAGTGTCTCGGGTACACATACACAAGAAAGTCCAATGATTTAGCCAAGCCTTCTTGTGAGGGCACAGGTGGAGACGGGAAGGAGGCTGGAAGGCAGATATGCCATAGTGAAGACAAGTTCGGTGCCCTGGGCTTGAATGGATCCGTGATTCCAAGTTTTGGACTTTGTCCAACACTTCTCTCCACTTACGTGTGAATCTTCCAGCTACCTTTCCTGTGGCCCTGTGACTAGATTCCCTCTCTTCCTGCCACTTCTACACAGGGAAAAGCAGTAGGCAAGGTGGGGTTGGGGTGTCACTGGCGTGCTCCCAGGAGCATTCCGCTCTTGGCCACCCGACTGGTGTGGGAGCCTCCGCCAAGGACACCCAGTCCCATGCTGCTTTGCTCCACTGAGCAACTGTCCCCCCGCTTTCACCAGTGACTTTTTTCCATTTTCCTGGAGAGGAATGGACCTGGTGCTGGCTTTGTCCTGCCTGTGAGGTAGCAGTGAAGTCACAGAAAACAAAGCCATGGGGCGCCTGGGTGGCTCAGTCGGTTAAGCGACTGCCTTCGGCTCAGGTCATGATCCTGGAGTCCCTGGATCGAGTCCCCCATCGGGCTCCCTGCTCGGCAGGGGGTCTGCTTCTCCCTGTGACCCTCCCCCCTCTCATGCTCTCTATCTCATTCTCTCTCTCAAATAAATAAAATCTTTAAAAAAGAAAAAAAAATAAAAAAACAAAGCCATGTCCCAACTGACCACGGATGCCTTTTCTGCCCAAGTGACTTTCGGAACTTGAGGTACACGTGATGCTGCCTGGTTGGCACCTCTTCCAGCATTTTCTTCCAGAGGCAGCTTACAGAAAACCAAAATAAACACGTCTTTAAAAACAAAAGGCCTATTTTGTTTTCAAACTAAAAGCAGGACCTGGGTAAATCTCCTGAGTTGGTAGTTCCATTCTGGACCTACCAGAGCTTGGAATACAGGCAGGATTTTAAAAACTGCTCAGTCGTATATATATCGCTGTCTCAGCCAGTCCATTTTCTCTCGCTGTGAGGCTAACATCTGTTCTAAGTCAACAGTCTAACCTAAACAAGATCCATTCAGACCAAGGTTTAAGACTCACACCCTGTGTCTTTTGCTAAGGGCTAGGACAGGATACGAACCGAGGTCTCCTTAAAATGTGCAAACTGCAACTAGGGAGGAAGGTGTCACCTAGAGTCTAATACCTGGATCTGAATGCTTTCATGTTCAGTGTCTTTTGAGGGGTATTTTAAATTCTCTGTTTACATACAAAAGTGTGTTACATTTTGAGAGTCAAAAAGGTTTTTTTCCTGCTAATTTTTACCAAGAATGAGGTTACCTGCCTCAGTCTGGCTGTTTTGAGTTCCCTATGTCAAATCCCTTCCTTAGACTCCCTCTTGCTGAGACACCAACAACAGCTGTGGTTTTACATGATACCTCGTTAAGCACACCACAACCGCCTGTGAAAGTGCTGGCTCAGGTAAGCATACCTTTGACCACTGGACTCTGAGAGCTGCAAAGAGTTAAGAAGGCCAGCAACCCCCAGTTAGTAGTAGAGCTAGAATTCACAGCCAACTTTTCTAGCTCTCAAAAACCCATGCTCCTATTTTAAATAAAACCCCAAGTGTACAGCTTGATTGCTTTTCATAGCAAAAGTTTTCACACGGTATTTTCCAAGAAACATGCTCATTTAAACTTCTATTTCCTTAAGAGTAGCTCAAAATAACTTTAATGAAATGTTGATTAATAAATACATTCATGTTCTTTTCTGGAACAGTTACAGAAGAAGGTTTGCTTGAGGAGATTCTCTGTTCTGTTTGGCTTTTCTGTTGCTTGGGCAGGGCAAATTTTATAAAATTAAGCAACTACTTAACTGTATATTCACTGGAAGAGGAACAGTATGCATAAGTGAATCTAAACTGCAAGTACTAAGTTTTAACAACTGTTATTCTGTAACTGTCATTATTACAAAACCCCAGTCTTCCAGGCACAGTGATTTAATGGCACATTTCCTCTCTAAGTCCAGAAATGGGTTTTAAACCATCCTGCTGTATTTTTTGCCCCAGGGGAGGAACTAATCCTTTTCTCTGTTCTTATCTGGAAACCAGGAAGCTGCATGACAGCTCTTTATGTGTACTTTATTTCTAAGCACATTTTACCACCGTGATGTCTCAACCTACGTACGATGGCAGCCCCACAAAGCCCTCCACAGCACAGCAGTCCTACCTGCCCCACCGAGGGGTGGCGGCAGCTTGTGCTCTCAAGTGGCGCTCTGTGCTCCTCACTTGTCATCTTTCTCTCCTAGACCGTGGCCTTGCTCTGCTCACAATGGCTCGATGGCATGCAGACAGCCTTTAATTGGTTTTCTGAAGAGGCAATGTTGACTGGAAAGGCTGACTTGTATTTAAACTCCGCCCTTTGTGCGAATGGCAGACTTTCTCAATAGCATTGTAGAGGAAACTCTGTTTGGAGCATAATCACTAATACAGTCACGGCACCACCCGTACTGCTCAATGCTAAGACTCTGCTTTTCCATATGTCGCTAATTTTTGTTAAAGCGTTCTGAAACTTGAGTTCTTGATGGGACCCTTTTCACAACTACACATCCTAAAGTTCTTCCTTGGAAAGCAGGCCAGAAGGCCTATGGAAAGACCATTTTTTTGAAGAGACAAAAGTTCCTGAGATGTAGAAACTCAATTCCTATAACTAAGCTTGGCTCTTCTCTACCCTGCTTCAGGAATCTGATTCTTCCTCCTCCTCCTCCTCCTCTTCTTCGGGCACATGGCTCCTTGTGCTCAACTCCAGTGCAGTTTGGTTGATTGATGCTTCATTGTCTACATGCACCAACATCTGCTTTAGGCAAGGACATTATGGATTAGTAGGAAAGACACTGGCCTCAAAGCAGCAAATTCTTAAACAGGTTTTAAAATCAAATCTCATTTGCATCCTCATCCCCAATATTTATCATCAGGAGGTAGGGCCACTTCCTATTTCTCCAATTTCTACCCTGACCCTCTTACCTCCACCTCCCCATTGCCAAAATGGGAGGAGAGTAAATGCCCTAGATTTGACAGAATGTTGCCTGATCTACAAACATGGTTCATGCGTAAGAATTATGTTGGCCTAGATGTGCTCCTTTCAAATGGTTTTAAATGGCTTAAACACATCTGGGAGAAGTGCTCAAATACGGTATATTTAGAAAGAAGAATATTGTACTATTTTACTTGAGGACGTTAGGAGGAGGAGATGTTAAGGATTGGAATTCACTTTTTAGCACTATGCTTTGTAGCTGAAGCTACACTCTTAAATCCCAGGCTTACTTATTCATGAGGCAGTGGAAGTTTGTGACAAATGCCTGCAAAGCTCTCCAACTCTCCCTGGGTTCACTGGAGTAACTAGAGAGGTCAGATGACTAGAATGGTGCAGGCAATACGACAGTACCTCGTTAATCAAAGTGTGACCAGCTGGTAGAAAGGTGGGCTGTTTCCTGTCTAAAACAGTGATATGAAATAGCCAGTTTATTAAACTAGAAAGCTCTCACAAGCAATTCCGAGTCCTCTGGGCTTGATAATGTAATTTACAACAATTTTTGGCCTCCAAGCAGCACGAGAGCAGAATGCACTTTGCATTCTCTCCCTGGGCCCACACTTGATTCAACTTACATCATGTGACTGTTCAGGTGCAGGTTGAGAAGATAGCGTCTCATCCCCTCTCCTAGAACTAATCATTGATTGGAGGGCTAGTTCTTCAACCTAGAAAAGAGGTGAGGACACTTTGCTTACTATTTCACTGGGCTGCTGAGCATGCTGTCAAAGGCAGGCATCACGAGGAGACGTGAAAACAGTGTCACCTCTGTGCAGCTCTAGAGGGAAGGGTGGGGCTCTTTATCTTATCCCCACATTTTTAAGGAAAAGAGCCAAGAAAACCTCCAGGCCTTTCCCCTGGGTGTACAGGTGTCTCAGCTGAGCCAGGACTTTCATTCCCCTAGATACAGCAGATCTGGATAGAAAAGCCAAGTGTGCCCTTAAAAAAGCCAGGTGTCTTCTGATTCCACAGAAGACCAATTCCCTGGACTCTAGATTTCTACCCAGTAATAAGAAAGTGAAGGCAGGAAGAATGGAAAGTGCAAGTGTTTCCTGGAGCATAAGGGAACAGAGGCTTTAGAGGTCAGGGGCAGCATCATCCACAACACACATGCACTGGGTACTTGTACAGGTACTAGTGATACAAAAACATAAATAACTGCAGGCCATGACAACTGTCCTGAGGAAAATATTTTGATATGTCACAGCTGTACAGTGCTTTTAGCGTATAAAAAGCCTTCAAAACCCGCATCTCATTTGGGCTTAAAGATCCTGAAGAAGAGTTCTAAGCCGCCCTTATCAGGATCAGCTCACTGGGGCTAAAGAGGGTGGACTAGGCACAGGTGTGGGAAATGGCCCTGGTGCACCAAATCTCGTCCAGGCCATGGAGTCCTAACAGCTGCCAGAATTCAAGCTACTGGGAACTCTGCGACAACTCTTTCCTCAGGCCCTGGCTCGCTTTCTTTGCACAACGGATCTACGAGTCTCTTCTGGCTTAACAATACTGGATGGGCGCCTGGGTGGCTCAGTTGGTTAAGCGACTGCCTTCGGCTCAGGTCATAATCCTGGAGTCCCTGGATCGAGTCCCGCATCGGGCTCCCTGCTCGGCGGGGAGTCTGCTTCCCCCTCTGACCCTCCCCCCTCTCATGTGCTTGCTCCCTCTCAAATAAGTAAATAAAATCTTTAAAAAAAACCACAAAAAACCATACTGGAGCCGTTCCAAGCGCCAAAAGCAGCTAGTCGGTGGTGGCTAGCACATTCTGCAGGAGCTAGGGAGGAACGCGTCCGGGACAGGGAGAGCCTAGGCCGGGCTTAGGGAGGTCGCACTGCCTCAGCGCAAGGTGTGCGGGGCACCTGCATTTACGGGTGTTGGGGTGTGGCGGTAGCCTTGCCACACGTACAGATCGCTGGACCTCAGCCTAGACCTGCAGGATCAAGATTCTGAGAGAAGTGGGCCCGCAACATCAAACACGCTCCCAGATGCTTCCCAACCACCCGGTGGACGCCGCCGACGCCTAGGGTTCGCAGGGCGGCGGAGTAGAGGGGCAGCGGGGGGGCGGGACACGCAGGGTCACCTTGAGCCGGTTCAGCTGGTCGTGCAGGGCCGCCTTCAACCGGAGCAGCGTCTCCTCTTCCTTGCGCAGCTCCTGAAGCCGGCTCAGCATGGCGCCTCCTCCCGCCCGCCGCCCGGCCCGGCGCTCGGTAATGACGTCACGACCCCGCGTTCCCGGAAACCAAGCCGCGGGCTGGGCGGGGCTAGCGCCACGTGGGCCAAAGCGCTTCCTGCCGGCGCCCGCACCCTCGCTGGCTGCTTCACGTTCGACCCGCTCTGCCCAGCACAACCCCGGGTTTTTAACCAAAAAACTTAAGTTCAGTAATCATCGGGAATCCTAAAGCACAGGATGTGGAGCCATAAAGAACTCGGGAGATAAAAATGGCCAAGTACCCAGTTTCAAATGCTTTTGAGCAGTACTCCCAGCATCGAGCTGGAAGTTTTTTGCAACTGAAAGTTGTTTTAAACTCCTTAAAACCTGCAAACGCATCTGAGGGTAGAGACGCACGAGCCCTGTTGATTTTTGCGGGCAAGGATTCCTGGCCACGTGAAAGTGGTTCCCAGGAGGCTGCGCAAATTAAAGCAAGACGATTAAAGCGGTGGTTAACAAATTCAAATGGGATGTGGAGCCTTTAAATGCTAAGGGACAGAGATCTTTGTATCTGCAAACCAGAGGATACATCACCTGGATGTGTACTTTAAGGTTACTGAAGGAAACAAACCAGATGCAAAACAAGACCCTGACAAGAGACAAACATAGGTCAGGAAAGGTCAACCCTTAAGATGGTTAAGACATGCTGACAAAACAGGGTAGGGAAAAAAATCCATGTCCTTTTGGATACACTTCTCTGCGGTATACTTGTCAACATATCCCTTTACCAAAACTGCAAACCCAAGTAGTTCTGAAAAATGCTTCTGAGACTTTCATACTATGGGTCAAAATACTGAGGGTAGCATTTCCCCTAATAACTGTACTCTATCACAGCAGGTTGTAATAGGAACCATCAATTTCTTTTTGCAGTGCCTCAAAATATATCCTGCCCTGAGAAAAAAAACCCTCATGTAATTTTACCTATTTTCCAAGGCATATTTTTTGTTTTGCGGGAGTGAATTCTTTTTAAAAAAGATTTGAGTGAGCGAGCATGTTGAGGGAAGAGGAAGAGAATCCCAAGCGGACTCCCCACTTAACTTGGAGACCAACACAGGGCTTGATCCCATGACCCATGCATGAGCTCTTGACCTGACCCAAAACCAAAAGTGGGTGCTCAACAGATTGAGGCACCCAGGTACCCCGAGGAGTGCTAAATCTTCTAACAGTTTCTGCACACTTGAGAAGTCTTAACCACTTGCTTCTCAAAAACATTGTTACTACAAATTGGATTTTATATCTGGATTTATGCAACATTCTTCTTCCCATTCAACTGCGTGATTTACTACAAAGGCAAGGCCCTGTTTTAGACCAGACTATAAAATGGAACCAAAAGGCCAGACTTATGGGGAAACAAACAACAAAACTCTAAGATTCACAAACACATCCAAAAAGTCGTGTTTCTCACTGGCCGTGATTGGGTCTTTATTCAAAATTAGCTGTCCAAAATGATTTGACTTTTATAGAATAAACCTAAGTTTTTAGGCAGTAGGCTTCTCCGCAGTGGGTTTCTTTTCTGCAGGCTTCTTGTCAGCTGCTGGTTTCTTGGTAGCTGCAGCCTTTTTCCCCACCACAGGTTTCTTCTGCTTCTTCACACCAATAGCCTTCTTTCCTTTCTTCCCTACCACAGGCTTGCTTGGAACCCCCTTCTCATCTGATTTGGCTTCTAAGGCTGCTGCTGCCTTATCCATTCGGAGTTTGTGCTACAACAAATTAAGAGAACAACTTAAGAATCCTATCTTTCTAAAAAAAAAAAAAAGTTGACCTATCATCAAAAACCAAATTAACACTCACATTCTTGGCCTGGCGAAGAATGGTATTCCGGCGCATGGTCTTTGCATATGGGTTTAGCTTCAACATGATCCTCAGGTTCTTCAGTGGATTCTTCTTCAGAACTCTGCGATGAATCTTCTTGCTGTAAAAAGGTAGTAACGTTAGTATTTTATTCACATTATCCACATTTTTGAAATAACCAGCAGTATGAGGCTTTAGCAAGAATAAGTATCACAACTTTACCGTGGTGCTCGGAGGGCTCTTTGGATCTCTGGACTTTTCAAGATTCTGCTAAGATCTGTATTAAGCATCTTATGCATGGGAAGGCTGAGAAGAAAAAAATGCTGAACAGTAAGATGCTCATTCCTATTTCTCAATAACACTGAAACCTTCCAAAGTTCCATCAGAATTTCCATCACACTACCATCGTTCAGAATATCTCACCATTACACAATATTTAATCTGTACATAAGGGGAAATGGCCACACAACACCATCCATTATTTAGAAAACATGCAAACGAATTCTGAATGTGAATATCCACAGCATGAACATCTGTGTTCAATATGTGAACACGAAGAACACTCACTTGTAGTTACTCTTGAGGGAGGCAGCCTTACGCCAAGTGCCATACAGATCGTCTAACTTGCGGAAAGCACTTTCAGTCCAAATGCAGAAACGTCCCACATGCCCACCAGGAGCAAGTTTCAAAATGTTCAGTTTGCTCACATTAAGTAAAGTAATTCCTTTTGAAGGGAAAAGAGAATTAGGGAGCCTGTATTTTAAATACAAGAAACACAAATCATGTCTATGACTTGTGTGCTACATCAGGTACCTGAGAACTATGTCACTAATTAGGCAGTTTCAACCACTGGTGTACTCATTCAGCTGAGAATCAGAAGTTCCACAAAATCATGTGTTTCAGAAACACGGACCATGAAGTGGAATCTCATCATATAAAAGCCAAGTAAGCTTGCATCATATGGGCATTGAAGTAAGCAATACAATTACCAGGGATGTTTCTGAAGGCCTTGATGATACCATTGTCTTCATTATAGATGATGCAGGGTCCCCTGCGCTGGATACGACGACGGTTTCTCATTTTGCCCTTGCCAGCTCTCATTCGCTGAGAGGCATAGACCTAGAAAGAGAACATTTAGTATCTTGATTAAGGTATGAACCCTGCGATTGATCTTCAAAGTTAAACTCCACTTTACGATGAAAAGGAGCCACAATAAATTGCCCAACATTAACACACAGCTGTAAATGGCAGTCAGGATTCAAACCCAAGTCATAAGGTTTGGGTCCTTGTTCTCATATCCAGAGTTATACTGTCCTCCAGACATCTTTTGAAATTTAAAAATCTGACAAATTTGTGTTAAGGACCACCAAAATGGAAATTTGTTCATTAAGCTTACCTTTTTGATATCATTCCAGGCTTTAAGTTTCTTAAGAAGCAGAACAGCCTCCTTGGTCTTCTTGTAGCCTTCAACTTTATCTTCAACCACCAAAGGAAGTTCAGGAACTTCCTCAATACGATGACCTGATAATGCCAATCAACACCAACAAATACCCGGTTACCCTGAAACTTTTGAAAAATCGAGAAACATTTCATATAATCCACAAAAGCAAAATAGCATATGATGTGCCAAATCAGAATTCCCACAAATATCATGTGTTTCAGAAACACGGACCAATTAAGTGGAATCTCATCATTTTGACAGTTTAAAATAGAGTAAGGACATGACTGAGTGGAAAGTTTTCTAATACACAAAATCACCACATTCCAATTAGTTCACCAGTTATTACACAATATTCACTGATGACTTCCTATAGATTGAAGTAGAACTATTATTTAGTAGAGAGAAATTTAGTCAGGGAACATTGGGATGAATAGAATCTACACAGGTTATTATTAACATGAATGAAATGGGTCAGGTGGAGGGAGAAAAAAAGGGTATTTTGTCCCATTCCTGTAATACAAAATATACAAACCTTTAGACATGACCAGTGCGGGTAAGGCTGAGGCAGCCAGGGCAGAGCAGATGGCATATCGCTTCTGTGTTGTGTTCACTCTGCGATGCCAACGGCGCCAGGTTTTGGTTGGTGCAAACATGCGGCCCCCACGACACATCTATTTTCCCAGTTAAGAATCACATTTCCCAAATTTTAGGAATTATAAAAGGGTTATGTCTTGCTCAGTAAGAATTTTCGTCACCCTTCTGAACCAGCTTACTGACAGCAGGCAACTGTCGCTGAGAACAGAGTAAGACGCAAATTACGACATCATTGCAAGCAAAACTTCCCAATGCCAAGCCCCCTATCTGCCCAGAGCAATGTTTAACCTGGACACTATTCGTATGTTGGAAATATTTTCAAAACTGCTAATGTGAATAAACCAGGTCCAGTCTGATAAATTCCACAAGAGCTGACCAATCCAGAGTAAAACAAAGGATACATTTCCAAAAGCACCCTGGCCAGAACGGTGAGTCCCTCCGCCTCGAACTCTGGGAATTCGAGCCACAGCTCTGCCAGTACCCCAAGACTCAGCACTGGTTTGATGACCTGAAATTGGGAAGAAATACAAGTTTTAGCTACTCAACCATATCAACCTAGGACTATTATGCATGATAGCAACAGCATCAGAACATCCAGGAAAATCACGTTGATTCAGAAACACGGACCAATGGGAGTGGAATTTCATCACTGCTGTTAAGCAGGTCTTAAAAAATATCAACCCTTGAAAAATCCATACCTGCTAATTCACTGACAGCATATGGCTGTCTGTTGTTTTTGCGCAAGTTGGTGTGAACAAAGTTCACGATATCAGGTCGAATGGGAGCCTTGAACACAGCAGGCAAAGTAACATTTTTGCCAGATGATTCCCCCTTTTCGGAGTACACAGATATTAATGGACGAGCACACGCCTGGGAAAAAGAAAAAAATACTTATGTTGACAATATCAGAGACACTATTCTCACATATCAACAGTATCTTTATTTAGGTATTTTAAAAGATTTTATTTATTTGAGAGAGAGAATGAGACAGCATGAGAGGGAGGAGGGTCAGTGGGAGAAGCAGCCTCCCTGCTGAGCAGGGAGCCCGATGCGGGACTCGATCCCAGGACTCCAGGATCATGACCTGAGCTGAAGGCAGTCGCTTAACCAACTGAGCCACCCAGGTGCCCCTCAACAGTATCTTTAAAGACTGAATTACAGATGAGATTCGAATTTGGGTAGACAGACAACGCTTAGGGCTGAAACAAAGGCTATTACGAACACACCATGTTTATTAACTTCAATAAATTCTTATACTCAAGAACATTCAGAATCTCAAAATCCACCACAAAATTTATCATTCACCTTTCAACCCAGGCCGTACAAAAGAAAATGATCGAAAGTATACTGTAAGGTTTGAAAATGCTATTTAATGTCACCATCTGAACTTCTGCCAACTGTCAGAAATCGGGTCTACCACAGCTCTACTTCAAATTCCTGCCCTTGGCCCCCTTCATCCTAAACACAGCTCATGAAACTTACCAACAAAAATACTGGTCATATTACTTTTTGCTCAACCTCCTCCAAAGACTTACCATCTAAAAATAAACCTACCAAAGTTTTGAGGATGGCATATATGATCTGCTAGACCTCATCTCCCATAATCTTTTCCAGACATCACTGTCGCTACACTCAGGGCCATACCCCTTCTGCCTCAGTAATCGTTGTCTTCATCCTGAAGAGCCTCACACTCCTTCAGACCACCTTCTGGAAGGTTTCTCTGATCACTTTACCGCCCAACTACTGCCTCCACTCCCATTCCCCATGTTAACAGCAATTACTACCGTAGAATATGTTGGCGTTATTTTGTTCAAATTATGATCCAAGCATCACAAGTGTCGTCTTTTTTTTCACTGAACTCCCCAGGGCACAAAAACACTACACAATACATGTAACAAACATTATTTGTGGAAATGCAGGGCAAGTGACATTAGTCGTACCACGAGCTAAGAATTTAATGGTTTAGGGGACACCTAACAGAGCAATTTTTAAAGTAAGAGGACCGGGAAGCTCTTGTAGAGGCGATTCTTAGATGAACACAGACGAGAATTTAGAAAAAAGTGGATATACAAATCTTTCCCAAGATCTCTCTCGAAACACGAAAATATTCCTTATTTAACAGCACGTGAAAACACAAGGCCCAAAATTGATTTTCACCCCGATTCAGCCTTAGGCCCCAAGAGTTTCCAAGTTGTCAGGAGAACCAATGCCTTATACGATCCAAGGAAAACTAGAATCCCAAGGTTCCTCTGCACCTGAGAACGATCTGATGTCGCCCACGTTGCCTCTAAAATGGCTGCCGTAAAGCCGCACTACCCAGCTCCGAGCCACAAACAGACGCCTTTGACCTTCATCCCCTGTTCCTCGCTTTCTCTCCTGAAGATATCATGCCCCAAACCCCTAACCCATTCCTGCCGGGACCCGAGAGCATGGAAAAGCCCACCAGAGAAAGCTTCCACTCACCATCGCGGGGAGAGGAGAGCGCCACGCTCCTCTCAACCCGGCGGCTCCTATAGGAAAAGGAAGTGCTTAGCACTTCCGCTCTATATGTAACCTTCAACTCGTCCGCCAACCTGCCCCGCCTCAGAACCAATCCAGAGACACAAAATATCGCTTTACCACTCCATAAAAAATAACAAATAGCGTGTTATTTCTTTACATGCATCAAACTACGGTACCCACTGACTTCAAAAGCCAAGAAAAGCGCTTAGAAACAAGGGACTCCTTTTTGCGGAATAATCCCTAAGGAGGCGTGGCAACTCTCGCGAGACGAGATATCGTTTTCCCCTTCAACCACTGCACCTTACTTTAACTTTTTCTTACGGGAATGGAAAACTGCTGGGACGGAAAAAAACCGCTGTGTGCTCTAAAACAAAAGATTAACTTTGTGGACAAACGGGGCCTGTCGGAGGTGGGTGGGGTGTAAACGTAGTCCCGGCGAGGGGGTCATGACCCCGGACGTCAGCAGCCGGCGCGCAGTTCAGTTTGGTGGTCTCGGATTTGCAGTCAAACTGGGGCGTGATGTGGTCCCGAATGAACCGAGCTGCCGAGGAGTTTTACTCTCGTCTCCTGCAGTGAGTTGTAGCTGGTGCTGTTGCCTAGGGTGCGAGGGCAGCACTTCTCCCTGGGCGTGTTTCTCGGTCCCCACCCCAAGCCTCTTTCCCCTGCTTTGGGGAGAAGTGCCTTGTCAGTTCTCAGCGGCGCCTAAGTTTCAAACTAAGGCAGCTTTCCTGGAGTCTGGGAGTTGGGGAAAGGCCGGTTATCTGCTCCAGGGTGGGGTTGGCCCTGTGGGGGCTTGCTTGTAGTCTCGTATAGGAGAAAACAACGTTATCAATCGGGGTGGAAGGTGACAAGTTTTTCGAGGCGCTTTATTCATGCGGATGATCCACCGAATTTAGGATATGTTAGAGACGCCTCTCAGGATTTGGAAAACTAGATGTTGGCATCCTTCATCTCTTTAAAGCCTTTCTGGTGTGAAACGTATTGTCTATTCAGAATAATTATTTGTGCTACAGTTGTAATAACGTAATAGTGTGTTGGGTTTTTAAAGTACCCTTATTTCACTGTGCTCTAAGACTTTGTTCTTAAAGTGAAGTGCTAGTACAAAAGGGGATTCCATCTAGGTCTGCATCCAGCTTTAAAATCTAATCCAGCAGTTCTCAAATTTGAGCTTGCATCAGTCACCTGGAGGGTTGTCAAAACACAAGATTGCTGGGCCCCATTTCCAGGGTTTCTGATTTAGTAAGTCTGGGTGGGGCCAAAGAATTTTAACAAATTCCAGGTGAAACCTGCTGCTGGCTTGACACCACACTTTGAGAACCACTGATGTAATCTAACCCCTAATTTTCTAAATGCCATAATTTTTCATTATTTATCTTTATTGCTTTTTTTCCGCTTACAAAAGTAGTAATGTAGCGCCGGGGTGGCTCAGTCGGTTAAGCATCTGCCTTCGGCTCAGGTCACGATCCCAGGGTCCTCGGATAGAGCCTCTCATTGGGCTCCCGGCTCTGCAGGGGATTCTGCTTCTCCCTCTGGCTGCCGCTTCGCCCTGCTTGTGCTCTCTCTCTGTCAAATAAATAAATAAAATCTTTAAAAAAAAGTAATAATGCTTGACAGTTTTTTGAACATTATAGACAGAGCACTAGGTTCTTTTTTTTTTATTTAGAAATTTTTTTTTTAATTTATTTATTTGAGACAGAGAGATAGAGAGTAGGAGCAGTGGGGAGAGGCGGGGGGGGGGGGCGGCGCGAAGAAGCAGACTCCCCGCTGAGCAGGGAGCCCGATACGGGGCTCGATCCCAGGACCTGGAGATCATGACCTGAGCCGAAGGCAGACATTTAACGACTGAGCCACCAGGCGCCCCTAGGTTCTTTATTAATGTCTTGGATGGTTTTCAGTATGACACCCTATAGATTTATCTCATTGTTTTTAACTGCTTTGTAATATTTTATCCTATGTCTGTCTTATGTTTATTTAACCAGTTCCCCATTGATACAGTTTTATTTAGATCCTATTTATAATTCCCGATTATTTCACAGAGCTTAATCTTTTTCTCTACTTGTAAGCACAGAAGTCTCTTTTACTTCTCTTGAGTCCTTCACAATGCCTGTGCATCCAGTTGCCTACTGGAAATTTCCACGAGACCTCAAACTCAGTAACTGCAAAACCGAATTCATCTTTTCCCAGCAACCTGACACTCTGCTCCTGAATCCTATCTCTGAATTAAGAGTTCCAAATCTAAGATTCTCACTTCTCTTTTCCAGCACCCCCCCCAGCCCCCATTCCATCTAAATCAGTCACCTGGTACCCTTGTTTCCCCTCTATCTCTACTGCTCTTGTTCAGGCCATTGTCACTTATTCACAGCTATTTTCCTGGCCTCCAAGTTTATGCCCTCCATCTCATGGTCAGAGAGGTATTTCCCAGTTAAAATTTTTTAGTGGGGCACCTGGGTGGCTCAGTCGGTTAAGCATCTGATCAGGTCATGATCTCGGGGTCCTGGGATTGAGCTCCACTTTGGGGCTTTGCTCAGCAGGGAGCCTGCTCCCTCTGCCTTTGCCCTCCCCCCTGCTCTCTCTCGTGCTCTCTGTCTCTTTCAAATAAATAACTAAATAAAATCTTTAAAATAAAATCTTTGAGTGAGTTCCTCTTGGTTTTCAGGATAAAATTCTAGTGGTATGGCAACATGTCTTCCATTGTGTGGCCACAGTACCCTGCACTCACCTCTGTTGGAGCACCCATCACCCTGTATTCTAACTGTGGACTTACTCTTTGGACTTCAGTCAAGACTATGAACCAGGGACTATGTTTTTGTTGTATATCCTGAACATCTAGGAAGAGTGCCTGCCTATAATATACATGACTGTTGAATAATTGAATAACATCCCTCAGTTATACACAAAGGGCAATTATCTTTAAGAATAAGTCACTGTCTTGTCCAAAATGGCAAAAGTGAATCACAGGCCTAGCTCTCCTGTTTTTATTTCAGGAAGTCAGAGTAGATCAAATAATAAATGGTATCCTGAAACAATTCCATTGGGCTTCTTTAGGTCTCTAAAGATTGTGTCTCTTTCAGAGTGTAGAGCAGACTGATGTGCATTTTGGTATGTTCAATGGTTTATAGTTCACATGCTTTGGGATGACTATTTTAGAACTTTCTTGAATGAAACGATAATTATTAAATGATACCCAAGAGTTTTGTGCTTAAATTTTTAGAAGGAAGTTGTTTAACGTTATCAAATTTGCTAAGTTTTTAGTGACCGCTCATAAAAATAGAGGGAGGAGAGGTGTTTCTATTTTAGCCATAGAAATCTAGGACTAGGAACCTTAAATAACTTTTCCGTGGTTACCCACTGATTCAGTGGCAGATCAGAATCCAGTGATTTTTACTTCCTATAAGTTACATGATATATTACATTTTAATAGTAACTGATGATGTGTTTTAGAAGATGAGAGTAGAGGCAGGTAACCTGATTTCCTGCTGCCTCTGAGAAGCTATTGTGCCCAGTTGTGGGTAGCAGTCTATTAATTTCTACCACATCTCTTTTTTTCTGATATTCTTTTTTTTTTTTTTTAAAGATTTTATTTATTTGTCAGAGAGAGTGCGTGCACACAAGCAGGGGGAGTGGCATACAGAAAGGAGAAGCAGGCTCCCCGCTGAGCAAGGAGCCCTATGGGTGACTTGATCCCAGGACCCTGGGATCATGACCTGAGCCGAAGGCAGATGCTTAACTGACTGAGCCACCCAGGCGTCCCTTCTCATATTCTTTTTCTGCTTTTTCCCCCTCTTCCCAACCATGCCTTAGGGCTGTCAGGACTACTTTGCGCTTTGCTTTTTTCACTGGTGTCCTACAGAGGTAAAGTGATGACTACTGAGTTTAAATATCAGAATACTATGACTCTGTTTTTTATGTGTAGTTCTTTATTTCAGGGAGTTTGATGAAGAAAAGAAAGGAATCCATAAAGATCCATTTATCTATGAGGTATGAACAATTTATTTCGTTTTTAAACACAACTCAGTAATCCTAACATTCTGCTTTTTTAAAAGTTGGGTTCATTGAAGTTAGTTTATAGTAAATCCCACCCTTTTAGGGTACAGTTCTATGAGTTTTTACAAATGCATCAGTCATATAACCACCCCCGTGATCAAGATCTAGAACATTTCTGTCACCTCCAAAAATCTCACGTCCCTTTATAATCAGCCTTTTGTCCCTGGCCTTTTCCAAAATGTTATATAAATAAAATCATACGGTATGTAGTCTTTTGGGTCTGGCTTCTGTCAAGGAATCTAATGCATTTGAGATTCATCTATGTTTTGTGTGTATCAGTAGTTCATTCCATTTTATTGTTAGATAGTATCCCATTGTATGGGTGTGCGACACTTACCACTTACCAGCTGATGGACACTTGGATTGTTTCCAGTTTATGATAGTTATGAATAAAGCTGCTATAAACATTCATGGATTTATTAAGCATTTAATATATGCCAAGTGTTCCATAGCTAAAGTCCCCATATGGTTTAATCTATAAAATAATTAGTGAACTAAAATTAATTGTATGCTAAAATACAAATAAGCTGGAGAGAAATAGTCATATAAGATAAATGTTAATATATATAAAATACATAAAAAATTCTTAAAAATAAAAAAAAAACGACAACTGTAATAGAAGAATAGACAAAAGACATAAATAAGTAAGCCCAGAAAGAAAATTACAAGTAGAGTTATTTCTTACTGTTTGAGTTTTCACTAACCAAACTCAGGAATTAAGTATATCTAGGTAAATGTATTAATCCCTCCCCATTGGAATTCTTGCTTGATACGTATATTAGTTTCCTAGGGCTGCCGTAACCACAAATTGGTTTGCTTAAAACATCAGAAATTTATTCTGTTGCAATTCTGGAGACTAGGACTCTGAAATGGAGGTGTCAGGAGGGCCATGCTCCTATTGAAGGCTCTAGGAAAGGATCCTTCCTCAGCTCTTCCTAGTTTCTGGTGGTTTCCAACAATCCTTGGAGTTTCTTGGCTTGTAGACACATCACTCTAATTTCTGCAGCTGTCAATACATAGCATCCTTTTGTGTCTATGTCTCTAAATCTTTCCCTCCTTATAAGTACATCAGTAATTGGATTTAGGGCCCCCCCCCCAGTCCAAGTTAATCCTCAACTTGATTACGTTTGCCAAGACCCTTCTTGTAAAGTCACATTCAGAGGAACCAGGAGTTAGGACTTCATGTCTTTCAGGGACATATTCAATCCACAACAGTACTTGAAACTCAAGAACCTAGTAGATTATAATAACACAACATCCTTTGCTTTCTGGATTTGGTATCTAAATGCTTTAGGATCCAAACTGAGAAATGAAATGGATTCAGGTAATGAGAGTTATTTGTCAATGGTAAGCCTTTGAGAGACTGGTCACCTTCATTAGTAATCAAATAAATGAAAAAAACAGTAACAACCAAGATACTATTTTTTGCTGTGAGATGGTAAAAATAAACAGTGAAAATATACTCTGTGTTGCCATAAGTGATGGGAATGCAAATATGTGGGGGCAGCATATTTGCAAGGCAATTTGACAAAGTTGGTGTGTTTCTAACTATTCATCTTAAGAAAGTAATTCAAAGATGTCTATTATTAGTTGTTTATTATAGTAGATAACTTAAAAGTATCCAAATGTTGGGGTGCCTGGGTGGCTCAGTCGTTAAGCGTCTGCCTTCAGCTCAGGTCATGATCCCAGGGTCCTGGGATCGAGCCCCGCATCAGGCTCCCTGCTCAGCGGGAAGACTGCTTCTCCCTCTCCCACTCCCCCTGCTTGTGTTCCCTCTCTTGCTGTGTCTCTCTCTGTCAAATAAATAAATAAAATCTTTAAAAAAAAAAAAAGTATCCAAATGTTGAACAAAATGGGATTAGTTATATGATGGTAGAGCCAAAGAACACTTAATGGGGTGCAAAGAAGTGTATGATACAGACTGTCTATTTTTATTAAGCAAAATCCTATCTAGATATCTAAATACTGAATACATTTCTACTTAAGTAGATTTATTTATGGAGAAAGATCTAAAATAGATGCCAACCATGCTAATAACAGTAGTGATTATCCTGGCTAGTAGAATTATATGTGAGTTAAAATGGCTTAGCTATCTATTTTCAGACCTTTCTGCAATGAACATGCTTGCAATTGGAATGAAAAAATACATAGTTCCTAGAGATTGATAAAAGTTCTAAATTCCATAGTACAATCAGAATAAAAGATCATATTTATAAACTGCTAATTATATCGTACATTATAGTAAGTACAGTATGAGTCAAGGAAGAGGATGTCTCTGATCCTCATCAAAAGAAGGCTCTATAAGGCAGGGTGCACTTTAGGGAGGCCTTGAAGCCTGTGTAGAAGTGAATAGAGCTAGGTTTGTCTAAACATGAAAAAACAACATGGCAAAGAATAAATGAATGCTTCTCTTTAGAACATTATGTCTTGTTCAAATTTTCTTTTTCAATTGTTTCTGTAAAATTAGTCTTTTTTTTTTTTTTAGTAACATAATGTATTATTTCAGGGGTACAGGTAAAATTAGTCTTTGTGTTTAAATATTTGTACTAATATATATGTGTGTATATATAACTGCTTGACTTTATCTATTTTTAATAGGCTGATGTTCAAGTGCAGTTGATCAGCAAAGGCCAACCAAATCCTTTAAAAAATATTCTAAATGAAAATGACGTAGTATTCATCATGGAGAAATTGGTAAGTAGTGCTTGGGCTTTGCACTTGTTTAATTTTTTTTTTTTTAAGATTTTATTTTTAAGTAATCTCTATCTTCATTGTGGGGCTCGAACCTCGAGATCAAGAGTCACATCCTCCACCAGCTGAGACAGCCAGGCACCCCTGTCTTTGTTTAATTCCTAATAGGCAAATTCAGTTTATTGGGAATGATCTCAGATGTGCACATTTTTTTTTAATCAGCAAATTAGTGAAAGTGGATTCTAATTCTTTAAGAAGTAGATACAGTGGTGTCCAATAGAAATATAATGAGAACTGTATAGGTAATTTAAAATTTTGTAGTAGCCTGATTTAAAAAAAAAAGTGAAATTAATTATCATACAGTAATATTGACTTTTTTCTTTTGTTGTCCACTTCTTTGAATTTTAGCGCATGTATAGATTCTGGTAATCACCACCACAATCAGGGCACAGAATAGTTCCATCACCCCAAACAACTCCCTCATGCTATCCCTTTAAAATCCCCCTGGCAACCACTGATCTCTTCTCCCTTGGTGTAGTTTTATCTTTTTAAGAATGTCGTGAATGGAATCATAGAGTCTGTAGCCTTTTGAGTCTGACTTCTTTCACTCTGTATAATGCCTTTGAGATTCATCCAAGTTGTATGTATATCAGTGGTTCATTTCTTGTAATAGCTGAGTAGATTCTGTGGTATGGATGTACCACTGTTTATTTATCTAGTCACTCTTTGAATGACATTTGGGCTGTTTTCTGTCTCCAGTGATCATGAATAGAGCTGCTGTTAATCATTTTTGTACAGATTTTTGTGTGAGTGTGTTTTTTCTTTACGGTAAATACTGAGGAGTGGGATTGTCTGAAATTAGGTTTAATAATGCTTTTTATTTAGTCTCATATATCTGATAATACCGTTTCAATGCATAGTGAATATAAAAATCATTAGTGAGATATTTTAAGTTTTTTTTTTTTTTCCCCATACTGCATCTTTGAAATCTGGGGTGTATTTACACTTACATCTTCTTTTGGTCTGGCCCCATTTCCAGTACTCAGTAGCTGCGTGTGGCCAGTGCCTCTTTTATTGAACAGCACAGCATAAGTAGCTATGACTCATGAAGTTCTACGTTTTAATTTTTGTTGGTGAAATGTAAGAGAAAACTTCTTATCTTTTGCATCATTTTATAATTCCAGCCTGAAGCCTTTGTGTTTTAATTATGGTGTTTTGGCAGAGCAATTATAGTGATTTTTATTGAGTGGTGATAATGCTGTCAGGTTATACAGTTGCTTTGGGGCCAGAACACATTCCTTTGACTACATTTTTCCTGAAGTAGATTGGAACTGTCTCTATTAGGGGAAAGTGGAGGTACTTTTACAAGGAACTCTTCTGTTTGCTTTAGGACCCTCATGCTCTCTGGTGAAAGAACAGGGAGCTTTTCATTTGAATGCATACAATAGCTCCTTTTGGGGAAGGGGGGCAACTTTGTTTTTTATGTTAATGAAAGGGTGGTTTTTTTTTTTTTTAAGTTTTTTTATTTGAGAGAGAGTGAGCGAGATCACAAGGGGTGGGGAAGGGTAGAAGGAGAAGCAGACTCCCCTCTGAGCAGGGAGCCCGATGCAGGACTCCATCCCAGGAGCCTGGGATCATGACCCAAGCCAAAAGCAGATGCTTAACCGACTGAGCCACCCAGGTGCCCCTAATGAAAGAGTGTTATTACTGCTTATCTATAGTGGACAGATGCTTGGGAAATAGTTATAGGTGAGTTATGTGGTTGAATTTAGACTTTTGTTATGGGGAAAAGGGAAAGTGTATGTAGAGCAAAAGCCAAAAAAATTAAGATGTTCAGATGAAGATGAGCCACCTAGGAAAAGATAAGAATGAGCCAAGGGGGATCCGGGAATGTGGTCGGGATCCCAGTGAGGACGCAGCTCGCCCTTGTGGGAAGGTCCCTGGAATTCACTGGGGCTCTGGCATTTTTGGATGAGGAGCAGTCAAAATGGCCATTGTCTCTGCAAAGATCAGTAGAACTTACAGCATGAATTTTAGGTAGATGGGTATTAAACAGAAGAAAAAAATGACATTTTGGGTACCACCAATTCTGGGAACTCTTTGGAAAGCCAGGCCTAGAAGGGACTGAGATCTGTGATCTGGCAAAAGAAATTCAAAGTTGGGGAAATATCTGGGTCTGATACCTATTAAGCGGACGGAGTATTTACTGCCCGAAGGCTTAATTAATGGATAAGATCCTGAGTTTTGAAGTCAGACTGTCTAGATTCAAATGTTGCAGTTGCCATTCACTGGCTGTGATTCTAGGCAAGTTATTTAGCCATTTGCTACCTCAGTTTTCCCATCTATAAAACAGAGTTAATGGGGCACCTGGGTGGCTCAGTTGGTTAAGCGTTCCACTCTTGGTTTTGGCTTGGGTCATGATCTTGGGGTCGTGAGATTGAGCCCTCTCCCTCTGCCCCCCTCCCGAAAATAAGTAAATAAAATCTTTTTAAAAAATTATAATAGTATCTATTTCAGGGTTTTTATGAAAAGTAACAGAAAACTTAGAACAATAGCTGTACATAGTAATGCTCAGGAAATGTTAACTCTTGGGGTTATTGTTATTATTGGCAAGGCTGAACTATGTAATTACTTAAACATGGAGATATTAGAAACACATAGATTTCAGAACCCTGTAACACGAATGAGAGCTGCTAGTCCTAAGAGTAGATTTAAGGAGAAACGGCTGTGGCCCTTTGAGTTTTGGGAGTGAAAAATCAGGAGTCTCCCATGGGTTTCTCTTGGTGTTTTGTCTTTGGTTCATCATTTTATACATGTTGGAGCACTTCCTTTTCTAATGGCATCAGATGCTTCCTCTATCAGTAGCAGCTTAGATCATTATCTTTTTATAGGACAGCGGAAATGCTTCTGATGGCAAGATTTGTTGGTACCAGACTGGTTTGTAGCTGTGATTCTTGCCATCACCCAGTCATTTGTGCTTAAGAGTTTGGAAACCAGTACATTATGTTCTAGCATAGTGAAGAATTGACTGGTGAGTGTTCTTTTACTTGACTAAATAATTAAAAAATATTTTTTAAGCCTTTGGACAAGGAAGAAACAAGTCATGTTGAAGAACCACAATGTGAAGAAACGGTTATTTCTGATTTCTCTACTGGAGAGAATGTTGGACCACTTGCTTTACCAGTTGGGAGAGCAAGGTAAGTTTTTCTTAGCATCGAGCTAGGAGGAGGGCTGAAGGCTAGGATTTAAATGAAAGCGTTCTTACCAACATTGGGGAAAAAATATGTATCTAGTCCAGGTCCTTCCCTCCCTTCTTCCCCCTCTCCCTAGACACGATACTCAAATCTCCAGGGATAGCTTTCGTGTCTTTTTTTTTTTTTAATTCTTATGTTAATCCCCATACATTACATCATTAGTTTTAGATGAAGTGTTCCATGATTCATTGTTTGTGCATAACACCCAGTGCTCCATGCAGAACGTGCCCTCCTCAATACCCACCACCAGGCCAACCCATCCTCCCACCCCCCTCCCCTCTAGAACCCTCAGTTTGTTTTTCAGAGTCCATCGTCTCTCCAGGGATAGCTTTACTTGAATATCCTATAGGTGTCCCAAGCATGACCAAGAAGACCATGTCGTGGTCCCTTTCTCTACTCCCCCGTACTGTTTGTTCTTGCTTCTCAATTGTTTTCGTTGTATTTGGTTCCCCTCCAGTCTTTCTTCCTTGCTGCCGCCAGAGATCTTCATAAATCACTGAAAGCCTGATTGTGTTGCTTCCTTGCTTAAAAATCCTTCGCTGGTTCTTGTTGCCTCATGATACAATCCAAATTTCTTTTGAATGACACATAAGAACCTTCACTGTCCAGTCCAGAGCTCCTCCACCAGGGGAGCCATTCCCAGTGGGCATTTGGAAATACGCAGGGATACTTTTTGGTTGTTACAGTGACTGAGGGGAGTGATTGGCCAGGGCTGTGGCTAGTGAATGTCCTGCAGTGCACTGGGCTCTCCTGCGCAAGGAGGAATTATCCTATCCCGACGCCAGCAGTGCCCCTGGTAGAAAGCCTGCCGCCCCCATCTGCCTGGCCAGCTTCACTTCCTGCCTCCCCACTGTGTAGCTGCGGGCAGCTCTCCCCAGCTGGCCCCCCTCGCCTCCACAACCAAAGTTATTGCCGTCAAGGAGTTCTGGAGGATATAGTCATATAAATAATAACATTGGACCGTAAGGACTCTAGTAATAATATTCACAAAGTGACTCTCCTTCATGGTGGTTTTTGTTTGTTTTGCTAGGTAGAAGCTTGTAACATTTTTCTGTAGTTAAATTTATCAGTCTTTATGGCTTCTTGATTTTAAGTCATGTTTGGCCTTTTTTCTTTTCTCCCCGACAACTTAAACATTATTTATTGGTGTTGTTTTCTCCATCCAGTGTTTGTTTGGATTTATCCATATGCTTATCATTGCCTTGCTTTGCATTTGGAACCTTCCTTTTGGGATTATTGTATTTCCTTTCTGAAGTACAATCCCTTAGAACTTCCTTTGTTGAACATCTGTTGGTAATAAATTAAGTTTTCATCTCTGAAAAATTTCAAGATACATTTTTGGGCAACTTTTAATTTTGATACACTTTCAAATTTACAGAAAAGTTGAAGGAATAGCACAAGAACTTCTGTGTACCCTTGACCCAGATTCACCAGTTATTTACATGTTACTACATCTGCTTTGTGACTCTCTCTCATTCCTCCTCCTCCTCCTCCTCCTCCTCGTCCTCCCCCACTCTGCCACCTATATAACATACTCCTATCACCCACACACATTTTTTTAAATGAAATATTGAGAGAATGTTGGAGAAACTGTGCTCCTTTACTTCTAAATATTTCACTGTGTATTTTCTGAGAACAAGTATATTCTCTTATGTAAACACAGAACAATGACCAAAATCTGGAAGTTTAACACTTACAGTACTATTATTCATACTCATTCACAGAGTATGCAGTTTTCTTTTTTTTTTTTTTTTTAAGATTTTATTTATTTATTTGACAGAGAGAGACCCAGCAAGAGAGGGAACGCAAGCAGGGGGAGTGGGAAAGGGAGAAGCAGACTTCCCGCGGATCAGGGAGCCCGATACGGGGCTTGATCCCAGTACCCCGGGATCATGACCTGAGCTGAAGGTAGACACTTAAGGACTGAGCCACCCAGGCGCCCCGAGTATGCAGTTTTCTTAAGTATTCCAATGACTAATGACCTCAAGCATCTTTTATGTGCTTATTGGCTTTTTTTTTTTGCCCCAGCTTTATTGAATATAATTAACATATCCTACCTATTTCTTTTGCTTCATCTCGCAGCCTACTTTCCCTCCTACTGAACCTCTACCCTCACCCTATTGGACTCCCCACTTGTAGATAGCGCCATTCTCCTCACTTGCAGGTGCGTGTGTCTTCATCTGCCTGGTGTGCCCTTCTCCCAATTCTTCACTGGGTGAAATATTTATGTATTTTGCCACTTAATTTCCAGACTTTTGTTTCTGGGATACTGGGTATTGGAGTTTATAATTAGAAACGTATTTGGTCTTTGTCCACTGTTCCTGGCACAGAGTTCCTAAAGCCCTTAGAATTTCCTAAGTGAGGAGAAAGAGGAAGGTGTTTTTTATTATGTTAGTGAGGTGGCTTTTGGGGGCACCTGGGTGGCTCAGTCAGTTGAGTGGCCAGCTCTTATTTTCCCCTCAGGTCATGATCTCAGGGTCCTGGGATCCAGCCCTGCATCAGGCTTTGTGCTCAGTGGGAGTCTGCTTGAAGATTGATTCTTTCTCTCCCTCTCTGTCTGCCCCTCCCCCTGCTCACATGAACATGCGCTCTCTCTTTCTCTCAAATAAATAAATCTTTAAAAAAAAAAATTAGGTGGCTTTTGGAAAGCCCCTAGGTAACTTGTGGCTTGGGGCGGAGAGTTGTCAGGGTACCAACCCTGTGATTAGAGGGTTAGAACACTCAGCCCCACCCCTACCTCCAGAGAGGAGAGGAGGACTGGAGGTTGAGTTCAGTCCCCAATGGCCGGTGATTAATCATTTCATGCCTATGTGACTAAGGCTTCATAAAAACCCAAAAGGAGAGTGTTTGGAGAACCTCTGGGTTGGTGAACAGGTGGAGATTTGGGGAGAGTGGCTCACTAGGAGAGGGCATGGGCTCTCTACACTCTTTCCCCATACCTTGCTCTGTGCATCTCTTCCATCTGGCTGTTCCTGAGTTATAACCTTTTATGATAAACCAGTGATCTAGTAAGTAAAGTGCTTTTCTGAGTTCTGTGAGTCGCTCTAGCAAATCAGTTGAACCCAAGGAGGAGGTTGTTGGAACCTCTGATCTATATCTGGTCAGTCAGAAGCACGGGTGACAACCTGGACTTGCCTTTGGCATCTAAAGGTGGGTGGCGATGGGCTGGGGTGCGTCTTGTAGGATTGAGCCCTTAACCTGTGGCATCTGATGCTGTCTCTGGGTAAATAGAATCAGAATTGGGTTGAATTGTAGGACACCCAGCTGGTGTCAGAAAATTACTTGGTATGAGGAAAAACCCCACACATTAGAGGTGGGTGCAGAATCTTAGTTGGTGACCAGAAGTAAAATCAGTCAGTGTCAGAATCGTAGATGCCCTTCATGATATCTTTGGAAAAGAAAACTTGATTGATGGACAGTTTCTACTTACAGTTTATTCTTCCTATTCTTGTTTTCAAGGCAGTTAATTGGACTTTACACCATGGCTCACAATCCTAATATGACCCACTTGAAGATTAATCATCCAGTTACTGCCCTTCCTCCCCTGTGGGTAAGGTGTGACAGTTCAGATCCTGAAGGGACCTGTTGGCTGGGAGCTGAGCTTGTCACCACAAATAACAGCATTACAGGAATTGTCTTATATACAGTCAGTTGTAAAGGTGAGAGCTCACTCATCTTACATTTATGGAGGGGGGTGTGCATTTATTTATTTGTGCTGTTACTGTGTTGTGGTTTTTACTGAAAACATATTTTGAAGAGGGAAGTGCACACAGTGGAACTTGTTAGCCACCAGGAACCTACTCTGGTGTGTAACTTGCGGCATGTAGGAGGTATTCCAGAAACAGATCTCCAGAAATCTGAACAGGAGTTTATGGCTTTGTTTGTTAGTTTTATTTGGGTTTCATTTGGTTTATATGTGTGTATTTTTGGAAATTTTCATTGGAGGATAAAAAAATGAAATATAATGACAATATAATTCCAATCTCACAGTAGATGTTTAATTATATTTTTGGTAGTAGGATTCTTACTAAACTCTGAAATCAGATTTGTATCCAATGTGCAGTAAACCAAATCTCTGAGTCACTGAGTTTGAAGCAGAGAAAGTTGTATAATCAGAAAGGCAGCCCGTCGAGAGGGCAGGCAGGGGAGTATTCCCAAATCTGTCTTCCTGACTGAGCAAGTTTTATGATCCGAGGGGTTGAGATTGCATACATATTGATGAAAAGGGAGGGGGAAGTTTGTGACTATTCATGAGGAAGGATGGAGCATGCATATTGGGCAAACATAGGTAACATCTATCCCATGTTCACTTTGGGGTGGAGATTAACACCAGAACAAGGCATGACTCAGTCTCAGACACCAGGAGGTTATCTTAGGACAAGGAGAAGGAACTATGGGCATGCTCCATGAGCCCGTGCAAACTGGATGACGGGGTCTTGGGCTCATTATCTCGGGTAAGGGATGCAGAGCCTTGCTTGTTCATAGGCTGGAGCCATATCAATGGACCTTGAGTCCAGGCTTCCGCAGAGACAGCCAGTGGGGTCTCTGAAAAGACACAGTAGCTGATTAGAGAGAAACAGGTCTCTGAAAACCAGCTTTAAATTTTCTGCTGTGTTTCAACCTCATTAACTCAATGGGGCATGGTTTCAGTATTGACCTCTGTTCCACTTTCCTTCCTTTGTCAAGATGTCATCTGGATTTAAAATTTAATGTCATCTGTTACTAGTGTGAAGTTGTGGTACCCTCAGAGTTTGAGGGGTTGTCATTTTCCAACTCTAACAGTCTAATTTTGAATTGTACCTTTAAAATTATTTTTTCTTTTATGTCTTACAGCTGATAAAAATTACTCTGTAAATCTTGAAGACCTGAAAAGTTCACATAAGAAAAGACATCACTTATCTACGGTAGGTATTTCTCTCTTCTGCTCACATTAGTTTCTTTAGACTGTTATGGACCTGCCTCCCTAGTTCAGTGGGGTTTTTTTTCACTCCTAATATGACTACATGTTGTTGTTGTTTTTTTTTTGGTAGTATCAAAATCTTTGTGTTGATTTTCATTTCAGCTAATGACTGAAAATAGATTCTGCCTTGCCTTTTAGCCAGTCTTTGTAATGAAAAAGAATTGTGTTATTTTTCCATTTGGGATAAAAGTATGGCACTATTTCTTCTGCTGGGAAAAAAAACCAAGGTAGTTTTTTTTTTTTTTTAAGATTTTATTTATTTATTTGAGAGAGAGAATGAGATAGAGAGAGAGCGTGAGACGGGGAAGGGTCAGAGGGAGAAGCAGACTCCCTGCTGAGCAGGGAGCCCGATGCGGGACTCGATCCCGGGACTCCAGGATCATGACCTGAGCCGAAGGCAGTCGCTTAACCAACTGAGCCACCCAGGTGCCCAAAACCAAGGTAGTTTTTTTTTTTTTTAAAGATTTTATTTATTTATTTGACAGAGAGAGACACAGCGAGAGAGGGAACACAAGCAGGGGGAGTGGGAGAGGGAGAAGCAGGCTCCCCACAGAGCAGGGAGCCCGATGCGGGACTCGATCCCAGGACCCTGGGATCATGACCTGAGCCGAAGGCAGTCGCTTAACCAACTGAGCCACCCAGGTGCCCAACCAAGGTAGTTTTGATAACGGGCCTCTGGCCACGTGAAAGCGTATCTAATGGTGGGCGGATATGCTCTTTTCAGGTAACAGCCAGGGGCTCCGCCCAGTATGAGCTCTTTAAGTCCACAGCCTTGGATGATACACTTGCTGCATCACAAACTACAATCACTTTGGATATTTCGTGGAGTCCTGTGGATGAGATTCTTCAAACCCCCCCACTTTCTTCAACTGCAGCTCTGGTAAGAGTGAACCCTGTTTTGTGTAGAGTTTACTCAGTGTGGATTTACTTTTAACTTGCTTGCTACTGGTGCTGCATACTTCCAGCCCCAGCACTGCTGGATGGTTCTGAGAGGCCCAGTTGACTCCTGAAGTCTCACTGGGGCATCCAGTGGAGGTTTGGCCAGGTGACCTCATCTGTCAGTTGCCCACAGTAGCCATTATGTAACTTTAGAATTTTCTAGCCATTAATAAAGTCTCTTGAGTTGGGATCCAAGTGAAATCATCAAAGTGACTTATTTTTGCTATTCTTAAAAGATTGCAAATATTGACAACACATCAAGAACCATTATACTATTAAGGCATTTCACCTTATATTTACATTTATAAGAATCTGTCTTAAGTTAATCGGAATTGGTAGCAAAAATATATGTGCAAAGATATTCCACACAGTGATAATAACTGTGTCCAAAATATTAAAAACAAACCTGACTGTTTAATAGGGAAGTGCTTAAAATAGACTTCCCTGGTGAAATATTATACATTCTTTAAATATCATGATTTAAAGTGTCTTTAATGATAATAAATGCTTATTGTTAAGCAAACAAAAGAAAAATAGACAAAATAATATATACAGTAGGATCTCAACTATGTTTTTGAAAACTGTGTACACAGATGCCTGGATAGTGTTAATTGTGGCTCCCTTGGGGTCGTGGGATTATGGATAATTATATTCTTTTTTTTTTTTTTAAAGATTTTATTTATTTTTATTTGAGAGAGAGAGAGAATGAGAGAGAGCACATGAGAGGGGGGAGAGTCAGAGGGAGAAGCAGACTCCCCGCTGAGCAGGGAGCCCGATGCGGGACTCGATCCTGAGACTCCAGGATCATGACCTGAGCCGAAGGCAGTCGCTTAACCAACTGAGCCACCCAGGCGCCCCTGGATAATTATATTCTTAATGCTTTTCTTTTCCTGCAATAGGAATTTACATACAATGGCATTTACTTTTTTCCCCTTTTATCCCCCTTTTTTTTAAGGTTTTAGAAAGTTCCTAAAACTTTGACCTCTGGCTAAGACAGCACATTGTTGGTTTAGCTAGAAGGAGTCTATTGAACATATTTATTAGAGGGTGGTTATTTTTGGTATGTGGTAATGCTGAGTTTGTCACTGGGTGTTAAGATGTATTTATTTACATTTCTCCCACTTTCTTTTGGAAATTCAGTGGGAAAGGGCAGGAGAAGAGGGTATGAGGAGAGCAGTTGTTCCAGGTAGGCACAATCAGGGTATAGAGAGAGGCGTTGGTAGCATGAGTTTAGGTTACTTATTGGGATGAGCAGGATCTGTGGTATCTCTGGGGGTGATGTTCTAAATGGAGTATTACCTACTTATTCAGTTCATTAATGCTTTATGAAATATATTTTTTAATGTGTGGGGAGTTTGAAATGCAAGTAACTGTGACCACTATGCAGAGAAGATGGCATTACCAGTGAAAACTGACTTTGGGAACTTTTTAGAATATTAAAGTGGAATCGGGAGAGCCCAGAGGTCCTTTGAATCATCTTCAAAGAGAACTGAAATTTCTCCTTGTGAGTATCCTTCTGGAATTTGTGACTTGTATTAAATTTTATGTTTTCATAAAAATGTTTGTTAATATCATTGTTACTTTGTTTTGTGTTCAAGATTTATTCCAAATGTTACGAATTCAGTAGATAATCTCGGCAATTTGGACAGTATGATTTTACTGCATGGTAGTTGTCCTTATAATCACAGGGAGCATTAGTTAGTTAAGAGCTACACTTCTTCCCCCTTTTTACTGGAGTATTCGGTTTCTATTCATACAATGGATTCCCCTCTTTTTAGGTGGGTCAGCTGCCAATTTATTCCAAATGCATGTATAATCTGCTTATTGATAACTGGGATTTTGATTCATGCTAAGGATTAGTGAGCACGTGTTTCAAGAATTTTATGTCTCAGTGAGTTTTACTCTATTCTACAAACTGAATCTCAAGGGGGTGCCTCATTTTAATGCAGTAGAAATTTGAAATGTCCTAGCCTGGCATAGAGAACCATTTCTATCCAGTCACTGCCCTACTTACTTTTTTTTTTAACAGCTTTATTGAGATATAAATTACATCCCATAAAATTCACTTGTTTCAAGTGCACATTTCAGTGGTTTTTAGGATACTTACAGAGTTGTACAACCGTGGCCATATATAATTTTGGAGCATTTTCAACAAAAGAAACCCGTACCTATTAGCAGTCACCTCCCAGCCCCACCAGCCCCGCGGCCACTAACCTTTGTTAATACTTTGTTGTACTTTGTTCCTTTTATCGGCGAATAGCATTCCATTGTATAGCTATACCACGTTTCGCTCATCCACTCACCAGCTGATGGACAATTCTGTTGTTTCCGCTTTTTGACTATTATGAATAATGCTGCCATGAGCAGTCTTGTACAAGTTTTATGGGACATATGTTTTCACATCTTTTGGGTGGAATTGCTGGTCAGTGTGATAACTGTGTTTAAGCTTTTGAGGAGCTGCCAAACTATAACTGTTTTCCAAAGTGGCTGTACGATTTTACATTCCTACCAACAGTGTGTGTTCCAGTTTCTCCATATCCTTGCCAACACTTGGTATTGCCTTTTTATTATGATTATTATTAATTATTTTCACCATCCTAGTGGGGATGAAGTGGTATCTCATGGTTCTGAGTTGCATTTCCCTGATGGCTTACTGACTTTGAGCATCTTTTCATGTTATTAGCTCCTACTTACTTCTTTAGCTTAATCTCACACCCTACTTCTACTCCCACTGAACCCCTAACCCTGGCCTGCTTATTGTACCTTGGTCCTGTCACGCTGTCACTTTGTGGTGAGTGCGTCTTGCTCTCCCTAGCATGCCCTTTCCCTCCACCCCCCCCCCCCCGTGCTGGATGAGCTCTCTGTGACATCCTCACCTAGGATGATTGCACTGATCCCCCAGAATGGCTAATGCTACCTGTGCTTTGTGCTGCGAGAGCGCTCTACTTACACTTCCTGTTATCAAACACAGTGATCTGTTTGCTTCTCTGTCTCCCCTCCTAGACTTGAGTGACAGGTACTCTGCCTGCAGCATTTGGCACAGTACCAAGCATTTCTAATATTTCACTTCCGATTATTATTTCCCTGTTTTTTGTATACAACCTGGTATTTTTTTCTCAACTTTCTCTCTGGAAAGCTCCTCTTTCAGGACCCTTCCTGTGGGCTTCCATCACACTTCTCTCCTCATGTCTCTACCCTTCTCTCTCCACACCCTGGCAGAGAGCTTGTCACTCAGGGATTTGGCTAATGCCTTTCTGAGGGAACTCCAGACTGTCTTCTTCAAGCTGATACCATTCCTCTTCCTTCCCACTTCCACCAAATTATTTCCCAGCTGAGTAGAGGGCTGTTGCCTCAAACAGTATTTCCGAAATGAAACTTGAGATCTTCTCCGGACAAGATCCTCTCAGAGAAACCACCCCTCCCCCCCATTTCTGTCTGTGGTTCCACTGTTCCTTCGATTTCCCGGGCTAGAAACCTTCTATTTTATTTTATTTTATTTTATTTTTTTTAAAGATTTTATTTATTTATTTGACAGAGAAAGACACAGCGAGAGAGGGAACACAAACGGGGAGTGGGAGAGGGAGAAGCAGACTCCCTGCCGAGCAGGGAGCCCGATGTGGGACTCGATCCCGGGACTCCAGGATCATGACCTGAGCCGAAGGCAGTCGCTTAACCAACTGAGCCACCCAGGTGCCCTTAGAAACCTTCTATTTTAGTTTAGTAAGAACTATTGCTACCACCACACTAACACGGAAGGATGTTTTCTCCTTCCGGGCCCTGGTTCTTGGTCACGCTGCTTCGAAGAATGAAAAGGTAGACAGACAGAGTGGTGGGCAGCAAAGCAAGGTTTATTGAGTGATAGTACAAAGCTCCCAAAGAGGGAGGGGACCCGAGAAGGTGGCCGCCAGAGTTTCTCAGTCTAGGGATTTTTATGGGCTTGTTAGCCGGCTGTTTTAACCTGACTAACCCTCCCTGCACCTGTCATCCAATCAGATTTTTGTCCCCTATCTATCACATGTCCCCTATCTATCACAAAGAATGGAGGGCTCCTTCCAAGGTGGTGTAAAATCCTTTTACGGGTGGTTTCCTCTTACGGCAGGGCCCCTTGTTCCTGCCTGTCTGCCTTCCAACTATCCTTCATCATAACCACCACAACTGGAAGCTGCCATTGTGTGCCAAGCAGGTGGTGCTGGATGGATCAGTTATTTTGCTGGAGACATCAGCAGTTGCTAAGTGGAAGACCTGATTCAAATACATGTCTGTCATTCAAACGCATGCCTGTCCATCTGACTTGAAAGTCCATGTTTTGTGATAACCTCCCTTATAAATTCACAGAATCTTAGATGGCCATAATCTCTTCCAAGCTAGTCCCCTGTACTTTTGTAAATAGCTAGGATTTTTTCTTTTATTTTTTCCACATCTCCCTTCCTCTCTCCCTCCCTTTCTAATAAACTGTTCTTTTTTTCCTTTAAGCTTTTTCTCACTGCCCATCTTAGTTAAAGCTCTTATCACCTGCCTCCTGGACCACTCTGATGGTCATTTATTGTTTCTCAACAGGGACACTATGGGCGTTTTAGGCAGAACCATTTTTTGTGCTTTGGGACCATTGTATACATTGCAAGATGCTTAGCATCCTTGGCCCCTACCAAACTAAATACTCAAAGTGCCCTTGTACCCCCAGTCATTGTGACACCAAAACTATCTGCACATTTTTCCAAAGACCCCCCCCGGGGGTGGAAAATGATATCACCTCTATTGAGAAACATTGTACTTTCTCTTCCTTAGAATCCATCCTGGGTATTTCTAACACGAATTCTTAACAACTTGATCATGTCATGTTCCTGCCAAAAAATCAACAATGGCTGTTGTCTTTCATATGAAGTAAAAAAATCTTTTCAGGCTTTAAGATATGTCTAGCCCCTGTTCCTTCTAATCTCATTTCCCACTGTTCCATAGGTGTTTTCTCCACCACGGCTGGACCTCGCCCCACCCTCTTCATGTTATTCCTTGCTCCGTCCCTGCTGTGCAGCTCCTGGTCCCCACATTTGCGTGCAGCTGATGTTTCACATTGTGCCCCTGGCTATTCTGGTCTCCCTTTCCTTTGGTGTAGATACTGTATGTGTTGGCATATACATTTATGTTATTTTTATATAAACTTCCATTCAGTTTCACGTTTTTTGTTGCCTGATTATTACACCTGGATTATCAGTCTTTTTTAACCAAAATTCCAAGTGTCTTCAGGGCAGGTTCATTAGTCTGGAATCCTCGGTAGCACTGACGCACGTGGCATCACCCTTAGAACGCCATCTTTGGTACCAGACTGCTGGGTGTGTGTCTTGGCAGTGTCATAATGTGTGATCCTGAGCAAGTTACTTTACCTCTCTTGGCCTCAGTGAAATGGGGGATGATGGTAATATCTGCCTGATGGGGTTTTTGTGAGGATTAAATACCATTCTACATATAAAACACTTAGAACTGTTCCTGACATGGTTAAATGTTCAAGAAATGTTATAATGACTGGTATTATTATTAAATATATTCCTACTGATTAAACTATCTTTTTTTTGCTAAAAAATTTTTGGATTTCTTTTTTTTTTTAATCTCCCTTAGGTTTTGGCTGATGGTTTGCGGACTGGTGTAACGGAATGGCCTGAGCCTCTGGAAGTAAAATCTGCTGTTGAACTTGTGCAGGAATTTCTGAATGGTCTTTATTTTCCTAACTCATGCTCTGTATATTGTTGATTTTTCTTAGTTGAGAATTTATACTTTCTAAATTTAAAAATAAGTTGTCTTTCTAGGCTTGGTATTCTTTTTGGTTGGGAAATTTATAAAGCTGTGAGGTCTCTCATGGTCAGAGGGACAGATTTGTTCTGAATTACTAACAGTAGAGGTCTAAGTAATTTTAAGAGTAGTATTGAATTTAAATTTTATATACCACAGCTGTATTTGAGATTGTAGGAAAAGAGGGATGGAACAGAAACCTTTGAGCACCTACCATGTGCCCAACGTTGTGTGTCAGGGGCTTTCACTGTATCTCAATTCATCCCCGCACTCCTACCTGGTGGATGTACATCATAACCTCCAGTAGAGTCAAGTAATTTGCTAAAATCCCTGGTTATACTTCTACTGTCCTCATTTACCATTTGAAAATAGGATTAGGATGGAAATAATTTAGAAAGCAGAAAAATAAAATCTAGAGTTAACAAGCTTTTCTACTTTCTAGACTTAAATAAGCTGGATGGATTTAGTGATTCTACAAAAAAAGACACAGAGGTAAGCAATTCTTGTCAGTTAGAAATGTGCACTGAAATAGCTTTTAAAATTTGGTTGTACTGCTATCCTTCATGTCCTACTATTTCAAGTGGATCTGGTATAGCTAAGGCAGCATTTTTTTTTTTTTTTTATTATGTTAGTCACCATACATTATATCATTAGTTTTTGATGTAGTGATCCATGATCCATTGTTTTCGTATAACACCCAGTGCTCCATGCAGTACGTGCCCTCCTTAATACCCATCACTGGGCTAACCAATCCCCCCTCCCCTCTAAAACCCTGTTTGTTTCTCAGGTCCATAGTCTCTCATGGTTCATCTCTCCCTCCAATTCCCTCTCCCCATTTTTCCCTTCCTTCTCTTAATGTCCTCCATGTTATTCCTTATGTTCCACAAATAAGTGAAACCATATGATAATTGACTTTCTCTGCTTGACTTATTTCACTTAGCATAATCTCCTCCAGTCCCATCCATGTTGATGTAAAAGTTGGATATTCATCTTTTCTGATGGCTGAGTAATATTCCATTGTATATATGGACCACATCTTTATCCATTCATCTGTTGAAGGGCATCTCGGCTCTTTCCACAGTTTGGCTATTGCGGACATTGCTGTTATGAACATTGGGGTGCATATGGCCCTTCTTTTCACTACATCTATGTCTTTGGGGTAAATACCCAGTAGTGCAATTGCTGGGTCATAGGGTAGCTCTATTTTTAAATTTTTGAGGAACCTCCACACTGTTTTCCAAAGTGGCTGTACCAACTTGCATTCCCACCAACAGTGTAAGAGGGTTCCCCTTTCTCCACTACTTCTCCAACATTTGTTGTTTCTTTCCCTGTCCATTTTGGCCATTCTAACTGGTGTAAGGTGGTATCTCAGTGTGGTTTTGATTTGGATTTCCCTGATGGCTAATGATGATGAACATTTTTTCATGTGTCTGTTAGCTAAGGCAGCATTTTAAGGGTAGTTTTTTGTTGGTCTTTAATGTCAGCACTGGTGATTGTTTTACCTAAGAACTAAGAAATGCTATTGAAGAGAACTAGTACGTACGTATTATTAATTGATCAACTGCAGGGAAACAGAAATGACCAAGTCAAGATGCTATTAGATGGTATTATTATACTAATATACTATGAGGTGATATGTTAATATGCCTTTCCTGGTATCATTAAATTAAGCTAAATAGGTTGTCAGTTGATGAAACAGGAAAATGGAGACAAATGTCATTTAAGTATTTTTGCATCGAAGGAAAGTTGAATGCTTGCTTTTAGGCATCACACTTGTATAACAATTTTAGGGGTCCCATTTTTCACTGTCACTTGATTGATCTCTCCTCACGATTGAATGAAGGTGTAGAAAATTCATTCCCATGTGTGGATCCCCGTTTTCTCAGAGCAGCATTTGAAAGCTCACTGGCCTTGAACTATTCCTCTTCTTGCTTAATAAACTGAGTCACTCTCTGACGCTGCTTTTTCAGACAGTGAAGCATGACACTGCTGCGGTTGATCGCTCCATCGAATGTCTCTTCACAGTACGGGGGGATCTGGATTTTGCTGAGCAGCTGTGGTTCAAAATGAGTGGTAGTAGGTGTCTGTCATGACTGTGAAATAAAATGTTTCCTGTCATTTGTTAGGTTTACTTTTAAGTCTTTGAAAATAATACAGGACTAGTGTACTACTAGTCTTGCGTGGAAGGCTGGTTCCTATTTTCTCAAATTCATTTCAATAATAAATTGGCACATTCTACTCAAGAATTGTACTAAGATAAGGCAATTCATAGAGTCTGTTCTTCTCTCCTGCCTTGAGCATAAGACATAGGTGGCTTTTATATTACATTTATATGAATAAACACCTCCACCTTAGTGGCATTATAATTATTAGCAAAAGGAAAAGATATTCCTTAATATTGCACTGTGTTACTTTGTGACAGTGAGTTTACTCTCTTACTTTAGAAATGTGTTAAATCTTTTTTTTTTGCCTTTAATTTCTTTCCCCTTCCCCCACCTATAAAGTACAGATACTTCTATTTATTTGTCTATTAAGATGGATGATATATTTGATCTGCAAAAATACCAGAAAAGTAATGTTGGACTGACTTGTTTTCCAAGGTGTGATTTCATATCAAGACTTGGTGAAGTGTTTCACATTGATCATCCAGAGTCTACAACGTGGTGTTATACAGCCATGGGTAAGTTTAATAGTGTGCGTTAGAACACGTTTTCAGCTGCACAGCATAGGCCTGGGAACAGACTGCCTGAGTTTGAATCCAGCCCTGCTACGCTCTTAGCTGCGTAAGCTTGGGCAGGTTTCTTTACGTCTCTATGCCCCAGCATCCTCATCTGTACAGTAGAGGTAGGAAAAGTACCTACGTCATAGGGTTGTTTTAGGGCTTAAAAAAAATTTTTTTTTTAAGATTTTATTTATTTATTTGAGAGAGAGAGAGCACAAGCAGGGGGAGTAGCAGAGAGAGAGGGAGAAGCAGGCTCCCTGCTGAGTAGGGAGCCCGATGTGGGGCTCTTGATTTATATCAAGACCTGAGATCAAGACCTTATATCAAGACCCTGAGATCATGACCTAAGTCGAAGGCAGACGCTTAACCCATTGAGCCACCCAGGCACCTCATTAGGGCTGAATAATTTAATTCATGTAATGCAACTAGCACCCATCTCATAATTAAGTGTTCAGTATGTGTAAGATACTAGTACTGTAGTTGTTGCTGTGAATGATCATTCTCACATACTACTGATGAGAGCACAAATTGCGATATTCTCTATGAAGCAATTGTGGATAATACATTGAGATCCTCAAAATGTATTATGCATGCCCTTTAAATCATTAGTTTTTTTCTTAGGATCCACCCTAAGCTCATACATAGGAATATGTGTCAAGATTTTATGTGTTAGAATAGTCACCACAGCCTCATTTATAGTAGCAAAAAGTTATGAATAACCTAAATTGCCCGTTAATGGACTAAGTAAATAATGATATGGCCTCATAATGGCATATGTGGTTGTTGCTAAAATGATACTGACAGATGATGTGAAGTGCTTACAGTCTGCAGTAAAAAGAAAGGACTATACATTATTGCATAAAGAAAGTAACTTTTGGAGAGAAAAACCTGGGAATAAATATACCAAAACGTTAAAGCAGTTGCCTCTGGTGCTAGGGTTACAAATGAGTTTTTCCAACTGCATTCTACATTTCTACACTTTATGGATTTTCCACAATGTACTTGTGCTTTTACGATCAAGAAAAAGCTAAGTAAAAAACTAGAAACCAAAAGATTCCTCATTTCATAGGAATTCTTTGAAATTCATAGCTGCCAATTCATAACTCCAAAACTTAGAAACTTTCATGGGCGTGCACAGAGACCCGCTGCAAAGCGGAGGCATGTGAGTGCTGCCCCTCACTGGGCAGTGGTGGCTGTAGGCATTCTGGTTTTCTCATGCGACTTTCTGTGTTTGTGAGACGTTTGCCAGTATATCCCTGCCATGTGCAATGAGTGCAAACAACACGGAAATCATTTTTATTAAAACAAGGGAAACGCCAAAGGTTATGATGGAGCTTAGAGATGACAGACAGTGAGAAAATGTCCAGTATTTCAGGTATCTTTAAAACGAAGTGTTTAATATTTGGTACATGCGTTAGATCTGTAAGTTCACAGCCCTTCTTGATTTGCAGATGATCTAGTTAGTATGTGAGATATTGTAGCCAAGGAGTGCCTTCTGATATATGTAGAGACCAGCGAGGGTGGGAGTTGTCCCGAAGTAGCAGGTGTTCTGTGCAGAGGAAGATGCTCAGTGTTGGGAAGGATGCCCAGGAGCACTTAATGAGCTAGGAGGAAGGGAGTCCTAGTTACAAAGCTTCAGAGGACCAACTCTGTCTTCTCTTTGGTGGAATTGTATCTGGGGGTGATCAGTTGAACCTCTTTATAGTTGCTTTGGACTAAAGCAAATCATATAGGAATGACACTTCAGGAATGGGCATGTTTATAACTTTTTATTCAAACAATTTATGGTATCAGGAGACTAAAATGCACGCTTATCATTTTTAGCTCATAGCTAATGCAGTTTGCTTCTCTTTTGTTTATTGGATTTGTTTATATTTTTATTTATGGTATATATATTTTTTTATTATTTCTAGCTCCATAGTGGGAGTAACAGTTTACTAAGTAAGCTGATTCATCAGTCTTATCATGGAACCATGGACACAGTTGCTCTCAGTGGGACTATTCCAGTCAAGATGCTTTTGGAAATTGGTCTGGACAAACTAAAGAAAGATTATATCAGTTTTTTCATAGGTGAGTCCCTTTCCCAGCTCAAAAAATTAAAAAGCACTTCACAGTCATCAGCCATAGGTATTCTCAGATGTTCTCTTTCTACTTGGCCCTAGTCATTTATAGCTCTGGCTTTGGCTCTGGTTCACTGGGAGATTAGCACTTCTGTTCTCTGACATTTATTTTCCTTCCTGATAGAGATACTCGATTAAATAGAACTCTAGTTTTTGTTTGGTTGTGTTTTGAGTTCAAACATTTTGAGATCCTACAAGGTTGGTGTAGTAAATTAAAAAAAAACCTTTTTGTGGGATGCTGTTTTAATACCCAACACTTGGTTGTTTTTATTAGAGGCAAGCTGTGATCATTTTAGAGTAGTATTAATATATATTTAATGTATAACATGCCAGAAAATTTGGCCATTTCTGAGGAACTATTTAGCTTGAGCATCCCTTGTATATATGAACTCTGAAAAATTTTACTTAGGTTCCTTATCAAGTAATAAACAATACCCAAAGCTTATTTGCATTTATGTGTTTTTTCTTACTAGGTCAGGAACTTGCATCTTTGAATCATTTGGTGAGTTTGGTTTTTTATTTTAAAGTTGATTTTTCTTTTATTCATTCTACCTGTAGATACTAAATACCTATTTGTGCTAGCCGCTGTCCTAGGATCTAGGAAACAGGTAGATAAGTAGACAGATAAATAAATAACAGGTAAAGTACTCCTTATTTTCATGAATCCCCCCTAGTCATTTCATTTGCCTGTTTTTTATTTTAATATGGTTTGACTCCAAACTTTTGACACAGTGGTCCTTAAGCTTGGAGAATCTCCTTGAAGGCTTATTGAATTGCTAATTCCTGGGCCCTAGTGACTCCATTGGCCTGGGGCTCAAGAATATGTCTTTTTAAACAAGTCCTCTCCTATTTCAAATGATTCTGATGCTTTTTCCTTACGGTATTCGTTTTCTGTTACTGCAAAACAAATCACAGTAGTCCCCACCTGTCCATGAGGGATTACCATGGGCAGTACTGAATCCTATGTATACTGTGTCTTTTCCTGTACACACTTACCTATCCTAAAGTTTAGGCACAGTCAGAGATTAACAGCAACAACTAAAAATAGAACAATTATAATGATATACTGAAATAAAAGTTGTATGGTTTCTGTCCTTCTCAAAATATCTTACTATGCTCACCGGTCTTGTGATGTGAGATGATGCAGTGCCAAAAGATCGAGTGAGGTGAACGACGTAGGTGTTGTGACCTAGTGTCAGACCACTGTTGACCTTTCAGGAGGACTGAAACCATGGGAAGTGAAACCTTGGATAAAGGGGGGACTCCTGGAGTACAAACTTAGAAGCGTCAACGAACACAGATGTATTATATCACAGTTTCCCGGGGTTGGGCATGCGGTACATTTTACCTGGGTCGTCTGCTTAGGGTTTCACAAGGCTGAGATCAAGGTGTCATCCCCCTGCTTGACTAGGGGAAAATCTACTCCTCAGTTCTTTCATTTGTGGTTGGCAGAATTCATTTCCTTGTGGCCTGATGACCAAAGTTCCCATTTTATTCCTAGCTATTGGCCCACAGTCAGTCTCAGGTTTTAGGGGTTGCTTGTGGATGGGCAGTTTGTTTCTTCAGAGCCAACAGGATCTCTAATGCTTCACCTTCTCTTAAAAGTCTCACCTGATTAGGTAGGTCATAGTGATGACCAGGTGATAATCTCCCTTTTGATTAATTCAAAGGCAGTCATCTAGTGAACATATCATGGAAGTAACATCCCATCATATTCACAAGTTCTGGCCTCACTCAAGGGGAAGGGATTATACAAGATGTGTACATCAGGCAGTGGGAATCTTGGGGGCCATCATAGAATTCCACCTACCATATTTACCATGGACTATTTCCTTAGGAGCTGTTCTCAGAAATAGGATGTCTGAGCATTTTATGATGCTTGACATACATTGCCAAGTTTCTTTTTTTAAACGGTTGTACCACTTTACCAATGATAGATGAGTGGAAGCTTATCAATACACTTGATTAATTTCTTGGTACTTGTTACCTATTTTTAGAGGTGGACACTTCCGTCAACCCGGTAAAGGTATTGAGGTTAAGAATTATCTTGTGGATTTGCCAGTCATTCCATCTGGAGAGCTCGATGGGTGGTATTAGTTACCCCACTCAGGCCTCCTTGATAAGGCAGTTCTTGGATTTGTTTAGACCAGAGAATGTAACGGTTTGCTGAGAACATTCTCAGTAACGACTTCACGTATAGTTTAGTCTGAAGAATAATATTGAAAGGTGGTAAATTTCTCCCTGGCTGCCTCCATTTTCCCCCCCGCATTGATCAAGCATCGTTGAGGTTTAGCAAGCATAGCAATCTTTGTAAAGATTGTTCTTGTTCTTTAACTCCCTATTTTGCTTATACTGTTTTTCATTCCAGGAATATTTCATTACTCCATCAGTAGATATACAAGAACAGGTGTGTCGTGTTCAAAAACTCCACCATATTCTAGAAATATTAGTCAGTTGCATGCTTTTCATTAAGCCCCAACACGAGCTCCTCTTTGCTTTAACACAGTAAGTATTGCTCTCTTGTTCCCGTCACATGAACATGAATTCTCTTGTGAAATAGCTGGAACCGAAATTTGTGCAGTTTTTATTATCAGTTAGGCTGGAATCTGTACAGTGTGTCTTCACAGTCGCAGAAGGGTTCTCAATCCCTGTCGGAGGAAGGGAAAGGCTTTGGATTTAGAAGGACTCAGGTTCGACACTTGGCTCTAGCACTTTCTGACTTCCTGAGGAAGTTTCCTTTCGCTGCATCTTGTTTTCTCATCTAGAGACAGGAACTAATAACCTCATGTGTTGGTTGTTGGGGTTAAATGATGGCCTGTGTATAAGTACCCAACACCTAATAGGTGCTTTATGAGTATTTCCTTTTCTTTTCTTTCTATCCTTATACGTTGGGGCCAAACGAATCATTGCTAGATCTCCATGTGGTAATTGAATGGAACCACCTATTATTACCATACCTCTGTCAACAGCGCTGCTATAATTTTAGAGATTCTGCTGATCAGTTTGACCAGAAACAGTTTGGAACTATCCTCTTACGTGGGTTGCTGGTGTCTTACGTGTATTTGAAGCTTCACATTGGAATGAGTGAACCATCCGGGGGAAGGGCTGGCTTTTTCCCTGTGGAAGGAAATGTACCATGGCCTTTCCCAAAATCAGAATTTGTCTCCGTTGTACAGGGAAAAGTTTGAAATTATTGTTGTTTACAGAATCTAAAAGATTTATTTTCATTAAAGATGAATAGGGTAGGGTGCCTGGGTGGCTCAGTCGTTAAGCGTCTGCCTTCGGCTCAGGTCATGATCCCGGGGTCCTGGGATCGAGCCCTGCATCGGGCTCCCTGCTCGGCGGGAAGCCTGCTTCTCCCTCTCCCGCTGCCCCTGCTTGTGTTCCTGCCCTCGCTCTCTCCCTCTGTGTTAAATAAATAAAAATCTTAAAAAAAAAAAAGATGAATAGGGTAAATGAGTTAACTCTTTAATTCCCCAGAGTCTGAAAACCATGGAAGCTATATCATTGTCTCTCTTTTGCTTTTCTTTTTCTGATAACCTCTTTCTCCCCACTCATGCCTTTACTTTGGCTCAACTTAAGTATATTTTATATTTGTGAGAAATATGTCTTCTATTGATTTTTAAAAATTGGAGAAAAAAATTGAATGAGATTTCCTTTCAGAGTCAAAAGTGACCTAACTTTTGTGTTGGGGGAGGGGGCATTGTTTTGTTTGTTTACTTTTGTGGCCCTGAAATTATTCTTTTGTTGTTGTTTTGGTTAGTGGTACTGGATAAAAAGTTTCCCATATGAGCTTCAGATTACCAGAAAGCCTTTATCTCCAAGGGACATTTTTTTTCCAAAAGAGGTCCATTTTTGTTGTTGTTGTTGGTTTTTGTTTGTTTGTTTGTTTTAGATCCTGCGTAAAATATTACAAACAAAATCCTCTTGATGAGCAACACATTTTTCAGCTGCCAGTCAGACCAACTGCTGTAAAAAGCTTATATCAAAGGTCAGCAATTTAGTAATTAAATTATACTTTAAAGGGGGGTGCCTGGGTGGCTGTCTGCCTTTGGCTCGGGTCATGATCTCAGGGTCCTGGGATCAGGCCCCCATGTCTGGCTCCTCATTCAGTGGGGAGTCTGCTTCTCCCTCTCCCTCTTCTTCTGCCCCTCCCCCTACTTGTGCACATGTACTCTTTCTCTCTCTCTCTCTGTCTCTCAAATAAATAAATCTTTAAAAAAAAAAATTATACTTTAAGCCTGGCTATAATTCCTGGGCAGTTTCTGTGTCCTTCCTCTGGGGATCTCATGACCAAGAGCTACTCCACCTCTGAAACCTTAATCATCTCTTTCTTGCTCTTTGACTATCATCTGATAGGAGTTCCCCCTCTTTCTTCTCCCAGACTTTCTTTTGTCTTTTCTCTTTCTATCTGTGGACCTCTAGTCTTTCATTTTTTCTCTCAATCTGTAATTCCTTCACAGTATAGGGCAGAAAATATAGCCAGAAGGGAAATGACAGATTGGGAAGGAAGTGATCAGGGTAATGATGACAAAGTCAAGGGTATGGCTGTGGGAGTGAGAGGGTTTGGGATTGGGGAGGTATGGGGACTGTGAGGCTAAGGTGACAGATTGGTCATCCACATAGACTCTGAGGTTGCCTCCAATGATGGTCTCCCTGACTCTTCCCTCTGCATGCAATGTACTTGAAATTTCTCTTCTACCCAAGCCACTCTGTTTATACCCGCCCTCAGTTTGGTTCCTTCTTGGCCAAACCTTGTCATTCCTTGAAACTGGTCTGGCAGAGGTCCCCAGTGGCCTCCTAATTGCCAAATCTGGTGGACAACTTTCTAGTAAAAGTATGTTTTAGCCCCTTGTGTCATTAGCTGGCCCACCAATTCTTTCTCCTTACAAGTAAGCACTCACGAGGTTGTTTGGCATTTAACACTATTCCTTTCTTGGACCTATTCCTTTGCTTCATTTCTGTGATGTAGCTTCTGTCTTAATTTTAACTATCTCTCTGGTGTACCTGCAAGACTGAGAGTAGATCTCTCTTCAAGTTCTTCCTCTGCCTGCTTTTCATACAGGTTTTCACCAGAACTCCACCTTCTCTCTCCTTTTCTTCTTTCTTTCCGTCTTCCCTGGCTGATTGTATTCATACTAAAGGCCTCGCTTCCTCTGTGCTAATGATGATTCATAACTCATGTCTCTAGCTCCTGAGCTTCAGGCCGTGTTTCTGGATGCCTGTTAGATGTGAATGCCCAACGTCAGTGTCCCGTAGGTAGTTCGGACTCAAAACCCAAAATTTAGAATTGCAGCCTGTTCGTCTCTTCTTCTTCTGTGCCTCTCACATCAGGATTTCTCTAATGAGTGTGGAGGAAAGGAAGGAAGGGAGAGAGGGATGGAGGGAGGAAGGAAATGAAGAAATAAGGAAGGAAATAACTCGGGCTTTTTTTTCCCCCTTTGATGTTTTTTCTTTCCTTAGTGAGAAGCCACAGAAATGGCAAGTGGAAATAAGTGGTGGTCAGAAGAAGGTGAAAACAGTTTGGCAGCTGAGTGACAGCGCACCTGTAGACCATCTGAGCTTCCACAAATCTGGTAAAGATGGTTTTTCATCTGTTCAGATAAGTTCTGCCAATAGAAGAGAAACAGAATCTTTACTAGCACATATGATAGCTCTCATGCTCAGTTTTAAAGGATTTTCCTGAACTGCAGGTGTAAAACATATTTATTCTGGAAAAAAAAACCCTGGAAGAGTGCTTTTTCTCATTATCCTCGATAGAGGAACTTTTATTAAAAGAGGTCAAGCAATAGGGATACAGGGAGTAAAAACAGATTATAAGGTTGGAATTCCAGCTCATTCTTTTGTGCACTCTTTCATTGATGATATTTCTGCCCTAATGTCTTCTCTGGGGGGCAGGAGGAGGGTTGATACTTCTAATGTTCGGTCAGATATGGTCCCAAGTCAGTCAGAGAATGTGTGCGAGCCCCTGGCGTAATCAGCTGGCTCCAAGTATTTCTCCTTCAGCAAGCACCTGTAAACTCTTATCTTCGTGTGTGTGGATTGCATGGTGCAGTCCTCTCGTTGTATAGGTCTTAAATGGCTGCATTTCAGATATTGCGATGATTATCCAAAATCAAATCGGATAGCTTTAAGACAGAATCTGAAAAGATTTCAAAGGCCTATGGTCAGCCACTGCTGCTGGTTGTTGAACTGCAGAACTATACAAATAGTTCTATTTTAGAGATTGATACCTTGCAAAATTATTTCCAGAAAATGTTTGTTCTTCTCCCCAGAATATTTTTTGATTCAAGCATAATGGAAACTTCTCTATTCATATGGCTGTACGGTAAAAGTCCTAAAAAAACTGAAAAATTTTCCTGAGAACCATCAGTTAAAATTTTTCTAAGTGTGATATGAAACCTGGAGGGTATAAAGCTTGAAAATCAACCATATAAAATTAGAAAAATTTCTGCATGACAAAAAAATACCAGGGGCAAAACAACAAGGAAAATTAATTTGCAGCTCATGTTCAGAAAAGGGGCTACATTGCCTAGTATATAAAGAACTCTTAAATCAGTAAGAAAAATATATTAATAACTCAATAGAAAAATGGGCAAGTAACACGAACAGTTTACTAAAAAGGAAATTCAGATGTCATCTTCAAAATAAAAGGTGCTCAGCCCCACCTATAGTAAGAGAAATGCACATTTATATTCCAGAGATACCATCTTTCACCTGCAGATTAGCAAAGATCAAAAGGTTTGGTGTATAGTACTGGCAAGGATGTGAAGAGGTGGTCAGCCTCACACATTGCCGGTTGAAGTGTAAGGCTGTACAGTTCCTGTGGAGAGCGCTATCCCCCCAAATTTAAAATACATTTTGTAGGCCAGTAGTTTTACTAGTGGGGATTTATTCCATACATAAAACCAGACATGTGGAAAAAGACCTATGAACAAGTGTGGTATTGTTTACAGTAGCAAAAGCGTGGAAAAAAATATGGAGAATGGGGCATAAGAAAAGATCTGGAAGGATACAATGAAATTGTAACCCAGAGGTGTGGCATGATGGGGGCAGGGGTTGTTCTCAGCTGTGGGTGAACATTAAAATCATTTAGGGAGCTTTTTAAAGTCTTAATACCAAGACCAAGTAAATCAGAATCTCTGGAACTGGTGCCTGGACATGAGTGATTTTTAACGTTCTCCAGGGGATTCTGTTGTGCAACGAGTTTGAGAACCACCAATTTAAGCATTTTGTTTCTCTACCTGTGTTGTTTCAGGTTTGTTTTTTCTTTTTTAAAGACCTATATTTTATGATTAAAAATAAAGTTTTAAAGCTATGAACATATGTGATACATTTTTGGAAAATGCCGTTTAAAGTAAGTTTTAGTACATAAAGATTAAACCTGTTTTATGAGGAAATTCATGCAAGATTAAACACCTTTTTCAATGATGCTGAATAAGTGAAATAGATTGAACGTAACTTCTAGAGTCTTTGATGCAGATTATTTCAAAAAAGAGTGAAACTTACTTTGGTTAGAGTTAAAACAATTTATTGATGCATTGTTCCAATGACTCCATCTATGAAAATAAGGAATTTTTTTTTTTTTTAAATAGGAATTCTTACGAAATCGTATATTTGCTTGCTTGGGAAAGCACTCATACTCCATTTTGGCTAGAACTTTTTAACCTCTTCTCCCCATCTTATGTTCTTGATGTGTTTATCTAGAAATTATTCAGTCCTCAGCCCAAAGCAAGACCCACTGGTGAAGGAGGCCCTCAGTTATAAGCAGTATGGGCTATTCAAAGACCCAATTGTGTAAATATCAAAGCCCAGTCATGATTTATTTTTGCCAAACATCATACGCATTTCAGAGGTTAGACTTTCTGCTTCATTGGACTGAGCACTTAGGTCAACTACTAGCTTTTCAAGATATCTCATGTTGTGATATTGTAGAGTAAAACATTGGGATCAAAAGCTGGAAGACTTGAGAAGAAATGTCATGGGGAAGAGAATAATGATTTGGAGTGAACAGGGGAGAAGATCAGTGTCCGGGAGAGTGCCACTCTCCCAGGGGGTGCTCCGCAAATGATTGTTGAGAATGGTGAGAATGTGGAAACCAAAATGTTGACCCACAAGAATGGGGACATAATCTCATCTAAATGTTAATTGTACCATTTATTTTTTAAATACAACAGTCTTCAGCAGAGGAAAAAATGCGTATGTGTCTGGCCCTAAGACTAGAAATCCCAAGTAGAAATTGGTTTCTGAAACATGTGTTAAGATTGGAAAAAGAGTTTAACCACAGTGGATGAGACACAAAGATAAAGCAGTAGGTTCCCAAATTAAAAATACAGGATTAAAAAAAAAATCTGCTTTGTATTTTCTTTAATCACGTTTTCAGTGCACAAAGGGTTTACTATTTAAAGGAATCGTCCCTGCTGGGTTTTGTCTCATGAATTCAAAGTAGAAGACACATGTCATTCAGATTACCTCTTGATTATTGTAACATTCAGCAGTATATACTAGAAAGGCCAGCAGGCTGGTAAGCAGTTCTGATCTCTGTTTACAGATGTTTCTGAGTTAACATTGAATGGTAGCCTGGAAGAAAGGATGTCCTTTACTAACCTGGTTACCTGCAGCCAGGTGCATTTCAAGTGAAGTCGGCTGATAGAGTCCTCTGTTAAGGTAGTATGTTCGCTTTGTGTTCCCCTTTGTAATGTATTAAGTATCTTATGTTTCAGTTTTTTCTACAACAGAAATGTTGATTTAATCCATTTGGAATATGGATTATTTTTCAGTAATCATGCAAGAGGCTTACCAGATGTTATTGAGCAACGCAAGTCTTTAATTTCCTTTCTACCTTCTGTAGTCACCTTAATAGGTCAGGTTAATCCTAAAACCAGAGAAACGAAAACATTTTTTTGAGTGGTAATGTCTTTGCATTTTAAATCTGTATATGTGGTAGAGAGTTTGATTTCAAAAACATTGATGGGAGAGGAAAACCCTGAACGAGCCTGTCGATTTGACATTGAAAGCAAAGTTCTGTTAAAAGCAATTTTACCCCAGCCCCCCGATATTTTATAGCAGCATTATCAACAATAGCCAAACTATGGAAAGAGCCCAAGTGTCCATCGACTGATGAATGGGTAAAATGAAATTTTTATTTCATTCCTATATACAATGGAATATTACTCAGCCATCAAAAAGGACCAAGTCTTGCCATTTGCAACAACATGGCTGGAACTAGAGTATATTATGCTATGTGAAAAAGTCAGTCAGAGAATACGATTTCACTCCTATGTGGAATATAAGAGAAAAAAAAACCACGGATGAGCATATGGGATGGGGGAAAATAAAGAGAGGGGAATGAACCATGAGAGACTCTTAACATTAGAGAACAAACTGAGGGTTGATGGAGGGAGGTGAGTGGGGGATGGGCTAGATGGGGGATGGGCATTAAGGAGGACACTTGTGTTGAGCACAGGGTGTTATATGTAAGTGATCAATCATTAAATTTTACTCCTGAAACCAATATTGCACTGTATGTTAATTAACTATAATTTAAATAAAAATTTAAAAAGAACAAAACACTTTTACCCCAGCCCAGTTGTAGCGCTAAAGCCCCAGATGTAAATACCCTTTTTAAAATGTTTGAGATAGCCAAGAGAATTAATGCAATAGCATTTTCTACTGTCTTACTGTTTTTGTGTTTCAGAAACAGTAGAATCTGGTAATTAATAAAATGCTTCATATCATTCTTTCTTAAGCCATGTTTTGTCCCCAAATAAATAGATGTTATTTAATTTTAGCATTTTATCATAATTAAAGAATAAAATGGACCTTCATTTTAAAAACCCTGAATATCTAGTTACAGAAAAGATATTAAATAATATTTCTTTGAGGTATTTCACTGAGGTTAATTGAATTTAGCGCAAGAAAGTTTATCTCAAAAAAGTGTATGTGCTCACTTACTTGGTACCAACCTAATGCATTTTCCTAGTTGCCGGATAGAATTTAGAACCTGAAAGGACTGTTATCTGTAGATGATTGACTGTCCATTGTGTGTAGGACAGTGTTAGGATGGCAGTTATTTCCACATTAAAGTAATGTTTCTGGATAGATTTTTATTTTTATTTATTTTTTCCAAAGGAAACTTTTTTTTTAAGTTTTTATTTTTTTTAAAGATTTATTTATTTGACAGAGAGAGACACAGCTAGAGAGGGAACGCAAGCAGGGGAAGTGGGAGAGGGAGAAGTAGGCTCCCTGATGAGCAAGGAGCCTGACCCAGGGCTCGATCCCGGGACCCTGGAATCATGACCTGAGCCGAAGGCAGACGCCTAACAACTGAGCCACCCAGGCGCCCCTATTTTTATATATTTTTAAAAGATTTATTTATTCATTTAAGAGAGAGAGAGAGAGAGAGTATGAGCAGGGGGAGGGGCAGCGGGAGATAAGCAGACTTTGCGATGACGGGGGAACCTGTCACGGGACTCGATCCCAGGACTCTGGGATCATGACCTGAGCCAAAATCAAAAGAGTTGGATGCCTACCTGACTGAGCCACTCAGGCGCCTCTGGATAGAGTTTTAGAAGGAAAAAAAAATCAAGTTATCAAAACAGTTTGTGCACTATGATTCCTTTTTTGCAAAGTGAAATAGATGCCTAACAGCAAAATATTAACATTGGCTTTGACAGGTGATTTTTATTTCATTTATGCTTACTTTTATTTTCTGATTTTTAAATCCCAGCACAAGACCAAAGAAAAAAAAATTTATCACAGAGCCTGAAAACAGAAATGTATATAAACCTTCAAAGCAGAGAAAGGAGGAAGATCCTGAAGATTCTTGATGAAAGATGAATCCACAAAATGGGTAATCCTGTCTCAGCTCTGGCTTCGCAGGAGGAGCATCAGGAGAACTGCAGAGATTAGTACACAGAGGGTGCAGACTGTAGGTACCACGATCTCTGTCACCATCTGCATGTGACTTAGCAGAGGCTCTGAAATGGGAGAGAAAACACCACAAATGAGCATGTCCTCATTTCAGCGAATATAGCCTCACCCTGAAAGATTCAACTGTATTGGGAAAAACTTGGAAAATGGTATCATCAAGCTTTGTAATTATTCTCAGTTGCTCTAAAAGAGAACATGGTGAACTAAATGTTACTAAAAAAATTATGTGAGGGCTTTATAAAATATTTCACAAAGTATGGGGTAAAGAATGCCTATATTTGGTTCTTCCATAGGTATTACAATAAAGTCTAAGTGTATGTTATACTTACCATAAATTCATATGAGGATATTAACTAACAGGCGTGTTCCAAGGTTGCTGTAATTTTCACTGGCGGTGGGGGGGTTGTGAAAGAAAAATCCTGGGGAAGCATCAGTAACCTTTCAAAGGTGTTATTGTGTATCTTAAGATGTGTAAGAGTTTCCATATTGAAAGTTTGTGTGGCAATTCTTGCATGGTTAAGTAATAATCTTGAAGAGTTGAATGATAAGCCTGTTTCATGTACATGATTATAGTAGTGGACATTTATGTAATTCCCACTTCTAGGTTTTGTGCCTGCCACCCTGGCTACCATGATAAATAAAGCATGAGGCCCTGTTCCCACAGAATTCATAGACTCAGCAGTAAATTCTACATCATGTGTCTGGGTGTTAAATTCAAGTTAATTTTGGTTTAAAGGAATATACATCCTTAATATTACCTGGTTATTTAGATGGGAGCAGGGCACGGTAGTGTATTGGCCTATAAAAATAGCTGAATTGGGGAAAAAAATAGCTGAATTGGTAGGATTTGTTCCATCTAGCACTTTCCACCTCTGATACCACATTAAAGATGGGTTTGTTAAAACAGGAAGTATAGGGCGCCTGGGTGGCTCAGTCGGTTAAGCGACTGCCTTCGGCTCAGGTCATGATCCCAGGGTCCTGGGATCGAGTCCTGCATTGGGCTCCCTGCTCTGCGGGGAGCCTGCTTCTCCCTCTCCCACTCCCCCTGCTTGTGTTCCCTCTCTCACTGTGTCTCTGTCAAATAAATAAATAAAATCTTTAAAACAACAACAACAACAAAAAAACCAGGAAGTATATTTCTCTGATTGCCCTTAGGGAAAGACAGAATTCAAAGAAACACATGCTGTGTGCTGGCATTCATTAATATGTAGATGCATCTTTGTTATTCTACATCTCTGAGCCTTTTCGATCCTACTGCACAAGAAACCTTGCCTTCCGTGAGGTCAGGGACCTTGTTTGGTTTATTGCTGGGCTTAAAACACCCCTTAGCTAATAGTGAGTGCTCAATAATTACTTGCTGAATGAGTGAATATAATATCTGGAATGTTCTTTGCCTTCTCTTTATTTGAATACGGTTGCATTTTTCCCTCCTTCCACAAAGCCCACTGTAATCAAAATAGGTTTATAAACTGGCTGTATGATTCAGAAAGAATCAAACTAGGAGGGATAAAATATTTCTCTTTTGTGGTAGATTTTTAAAATGTTATTTGAAATGCTTATAAAACAGAAATTTGACATTGTTTCAAAAGGAAGGAAAAAATTCATTTTTAATTGTATGTTTAGGAATGATTGACTTCAGGTAGATGCACATTTTGAGGTTTCGGTAACGTCATTATATGTATAGTTATGTGCCTTACTTATCAAAGGGAAAAATTAAAATATACTCACCTGCAGCAAGCATCTGGTTGTTGATAGAACAAGTTTCCAAGGCTTTGAGGTACCAACTCTCCACCTAATAAAAACCCACTAGGTAAGTAATGTCATCTTAGACTAATTTTTTGCTGTTCCAAATCATTTTTGAAATAATGTGGGATTAAAAAAATTTAAATCTGCCTGGAGTTTAAATTAGTTAATATTTATTAAATACCTATGTGCATCATTGTGAGGGAGTCAAAAAACAAAACAAAACTAGTCTTTATTCTTGAGGAGCTTATAATCTAGCACTTTTCTAGAAATGCCAAACTGGTGAATGCCTATGAGTCACTGTTTATGGTGCCACTGAGCTCATCCTAAAAGGACGTTGGCAAACAACTGAGATTTATTTTTAGAAGTTATTTTTATTGAGACATTCTAAATTATGATTTTTATTTCCTGCCATCAATAGCAACATAGAGAACGGATAGAAAAATCTACAGGTGACTGAAAATGGTATGTTTTAAAGGATTGTTAATATTGTTTATTTTTAATCTCATTTTGGAACTAATGGGAGAAAAGTGAAAGTTATGGTCATTACACATTTAATTTGCCTGTTTCCATATATGTTGAAGAGTAAGTAGTCAGTATTTGTTTGCATTAAGATATAACATTTAGGATAACATTTAACTAGAAGTCTCTAATGTCTCTTATAACCTAAAACAAACAGGACTTCTACATAACTTTCTTTGTTCTTCATGCTCTACAAGTTAGGAGTGAATTTGAAGTGAGGACTGAATTTTAAGGCATGTTTACCCCATTCTAAGCAAATGAGCAAAGAGGTGGCACAAATTAGGGGAAGAATCAAAGGCCCATGTTCCCACAAAGCCCCGTCCTCCTCCACAGAGGAGAGAGGACAGAGGCTTGCCACACTGCACACCCCAAGCTGCTTAGCTCTTCAAAAATCTAGAACAAGTGAGGGGCGCCTGGCTGGCTCGGATGTAAGAGCACATGACTCTTGTTCTTGGGTTCGTGAGTTCGAGCGCCACGTTGGTGTAGAGATTTAAAAAAAATCTAGAACAAGTAACATCAATAATTAGTCCTACCTCTCTTGGGCTGGGAAACCCATTGGCAGTGATAATCTTCTTGTAATATTGAACTGACGCCTTTGGGTAGCGCGGCTTATTTCTGTTGTTAAATTCGACGTAGTAGAATCCGTATCTATCTGAGTATCCTTTCTCCCATTCAAACTTATCCAACAAAGACCAGGAAGTATACCCTTTTATATTAGCACCATCTTTTATAGCTGCAAAGACATTTTGTTCCATTTTTAATATATTTCACTTACTTGGAAAAATAACATTGTGAAGATAATTTTAAATGAATTCATTTATGAGATTTAGAAACAAGCTTTAGTCAATCACAGCTGTTAGCAAATTCAGTCCAAATTAAGTAGAAAATATGTGAAGGCCGTCTTCATATCTCACCTTTCAGCATTTCATTTATGTAGCCCTTAAGGTACTGAATTCTCCATTCATCACATAACTGCATGCAGTGTAATATTTGAGACGCGCCGTTTTCTGTCACATAGATGGGAGGATTGCCGTATTGAGTCTGAAATTGAGTCATAGGAATATCTTAAAAATTCCAACCTACAGGTGGGTTTCTGAGTCTGAGGCACATAGGGGAATGGTGTATTTAAGCCGCCGTATTCCAATTGAGTGTATTTAGCGTTTGGGAGGTGCCAGCTCACACATTTATTTGGAGGTGAATGTAGATAGGAGCCAGTTCATACGAAAGATTACATTTCTCAGTGACTCATCATTATAGAGAAAATGTACTTCAGGTCTTGTTCTTTCCCACATAGCTCATTTCAGGTGAGAAGGGCAGCCAAATAACTAAATGTGGGATGAGAATTTGTAGCTACGGTTCTATACCTTGAGATGGTTACTCATAGTCGGCATTAGTCTCTCAAGCCTGTATCTAGTAGCCTCTGAAGTAGAGGTGACTGAGTTTCACTTTAAAAGGGATGCACCTAACTGGAATTAAAATAAAAACGTTAAAAAAAATGTAGGCACCCGAGCCTAAGCTGTAAGATCATGAATGGAGGTCAGAAATGTTCACTGGGGGTACCTGGGTGGCTCAGTCAGTTGGGCATCTGCCTCTTGATTTCAGCTGGGGTCATGGTCTTTGGGTTGTGAGATTGAGCCCCCTGTGGGCTCAGCAGGGAGTCTGCTTGTCCCTCTCCTTCCCCTCCCCCAGCCCGTGCTTGCATGCTCTCTCTCATTCTTTCTCAAATAAAATCTTCAAAGAAAAAAAATGTTCATTAAATAGCTTAATGTGATAATCACCTGAGCAAAGTGGAGGAGCCTCCTAAAGCCCCATGGCACAGAATAGAGCCACTTAGACCCCGGATCGGGCCAGTTTGGGTCAACCAGTTCTACTAAGTCACGATCATTCTGGTAGCTGGGCCCCTGGCGGGAGGGGTATTTCCTTTCTGTGATGTACCGAGTAGTAAAATGGCCTAATCCCAAGAAATCAGATGTGCCTTTAATGTAGCTTTTTTCCTGGAGTGAGAACACTGGTAACCTTGACATATCCAGGCCTTGCTCTGCACTCTTTTTCCCTATTGAGAGAGAAAAATAAGAATTTAACAAAGTTGGCGTTCTCCCAATCCTTTTGCTGTGACGTACCATGACGATACTGGTGTGTTGACATAAAAACTGCTATCCAGGTCCCGGGCTTTGGGGTTCGTTTGTGTGGAAAAAGTAGCCTTAGCTTTTTAACCTGGCATTTTGACATTTGAATACTATTCAAAATGTTAAAAGTTTATATTGCTTAAAAGTTCTATTTTCATAGATCACTCAGTGATCTATGCAATGGTATGCAGACAACTTTGCAGCTATATGGAAAAAAAGTGGAGTTGGGATTCCTGTATTATTTTTTGTAGCCAAAACTGGTAATTTTGGTTGTCTCTGGGAAGAGAAGTGGAAGGCCATTCGTGGTGCGGATGGTGGCGTAGGGGACATACAGTCACGTTCATGCACCTTTGAGGTGTAGGCTGGTACGACCTCCGTGGTGGGAAATGTTGTCCTAGCATTTAAAATGGTAAAAGAGTATGTCCTTTCACTGGCCAATTCCACATCTGTTTTATCCTACGTTTTACTCGCACGTGTAAAAGGATGTGTGTTCAAGGATCTTCATTGTAGATTAAGTAGCAAAAGATTGGAAACAACCTAAATGTCTATCAGGAGACTGGTTAAATAAATGCTCGGATATCCATCCGTACAACACTGCAGTCATTAGAATGAATGAGGCAGCACTTTATGTACCAATGTGGAAAGAATGCCAAGATGTATGTTGAAATGAAAGATGCAGAGTGTTGCACATAACAAGCACACACACGGAGCAGCAGTGTTTTTGCTCACACGTGCACAATCCATCTCGGGAAGTATGCTTCCTGCGGGGGAGGATGGGAGCAGCGGGGAGAGGGAGGGAGGGAAGCTTGACTTTTCACCTTGTACTCTCTTGTAATTTAAAAAATTTGAAACATGCATAAAACCGTATAATCTATGCCAAAAAAAAAAAAGGTTTTAAATGAGTAAAGAAAAGTAACATTGTAGGAGTTGTTCTAAAATACAACCATAAACATGTTTCCAAAGAGGCTACTGGTTTAGATTAACTGAGTGAAAAGCTTGTATTATTATAAATACTTTAAGATCCTCACCTGTTATTACTTTCAGTGACAGTAACTTGAAAACCAAAAGGCATTGTCCCTGGACTATCTAATACAGTGGCCACTAGCTACACATGGCCATTAGATGATGCATCAGTCACACTGAAGGACAGAATTTTTAAAATTTAAATAGTCACAAATGACTACAGGCTATCATATTGGACAGTACAGATACAGAACACTTCCACCATCACTAGAAGTTCTGTTGGACAGCACGGGTCTAGAACTGTGCTCGTTCGTACATCGTGCTTATGAGATGCCTGAAAGTAATTTGTGTACAGGACTTCCAGCAGAATGCTTTCACTAAAGACAATATTAACTGCGCAGAGGATCCTTCTTCCCACATTGTAGCAGGAAAAATTCAGCCCCGTCTCCATTTGAATTACTACAAAGTTGGAGTTGGTGGGGTCTGGAATTAATTGGCCTGAAGCCCAAGAACTCTTCTATGACAAATAATCAATTTGGCGGGCACCTGAGTGGCTCAGATGGTTAAGCATCTGCTTTCGGCTCAGGTCATGATCCCAGGGTCCTGGGATCGAGTCCCGCATCAGGCTCCCTGCTCGGAAGGGGGCCTGCTTCTTCCTCTCCCTCTGCTGCTCCCCCTGCTTGTGCTCTTTTGCTCTCTCTGTCAAATGAATAAATCTTAAAAAAAAAAAAAAAAAAGTCAATTTGGCTTCTTTAATGCCATCCTGTTGTGGCTCCTGCCACAGCCTCTGAGGGTCCCGGGGCTGAATGCCAAGGGAGTGACGGGCTGTGCCCTGCAGGGCAGGGCAGGGGCATGGGCTCTGTCCTGAGGGCTTTTCCCTGGGCATCTTGAGGACATCATTCTCAGGATTTCAAACCTATGTGTATAGACGTGTCACAGAACTGGTTATTGCCAAGAGATTTTTAGAGATTATTTGTCCTTCATTTTCAGATGACAAAAATGTCACCCAAAGGTGAAACCCCTTGCCCAGAGTCACTGGTTAGAGCTGAGTTGGAATTAGAACCTGCTGCTCCTATTCCAGGTAAGTCTGATAAATGGTGCTTTAGAAAGGGAATTTTTTGAAATGTTGACAGTTCTTTGTCAAACATCCAAAATAGCCTTGCTGTGTGAGATTGTAACCTGTCAATGCCACCCTTGTCTCTCTACAGGGGGATGCAGACTGCTACCTCTAAATAAACAGAGCTAATACTTTGATTCCTGTGGCCAGACACTGGTGGTTGCCCACCCAATCAATAGTCCCATGGCTGTCTTTCCCTCTTCCTCATCCTCCTTAGAGAGTCCTGGCTCCCCCAGCCTCTGAGGACGCTCTAGTCCCAGTGGTCTAAGACATTCTGGGGCATGTGACAGTTCCATCCCTTGAGGACTTCCCTTGAAGGGAAGTCAGTTGTGGGTGAAGACCGTTTTCTGGGAAGATTGTCCTTGTTCTTAAAAATGGGTATTACCAAGCTATTTCCATTTTTCTGCCTCTGGGTGTTGATATGTAAAGATATGATGCCCGGAGCTGCTGCAGCCATCTTGTGGCCATAGGGAGTGGTTTGATGGGCTGGCTAAAGGTGCCAGAGTGAAAGATGGAATGGGCCTCAGTCCTCAAAGACATCCCTGAAGGCTGGATTAACTGGTCCTGGATCATCCTTTTCTGGACTCGGGACTTGAGGTGATAAATTCCCTACTTTTCAAGCCATTTTAGTTGGCGTTTTCTGTTATGTGGCACTTAAAGGCACCCAAACTGATAGAGCCTTGTGAGCTCTATGTGTCTTTATTCTCCTCTCTGACATTGCGGAAACCAGGACTTGGAAAGCATTTCTCAAGTGACAGAACCAGCGCCAGAACTGGCACTGCCCACGACTGTGTCTGTGACTTCTCTCTCCTACTTCGAGAGGGAGTGGAGTGGGGAGGAGACCGGAGAGCAGAACAGAAAAGAGAGCAGCCCGGAGAATGGCTCTACTTTCCCCTGGGTCCTGAAATTCTCAATCGCCATGTCTGGGGATTTGTCTGGGAGTCGTTCCTCCCCCCTCCCCAATTCAAATGCGCAGTTCTCAGTTCCTTGAGGGCTGGACTCTCCCTTGTGTGCCTCGCCCGAGCCCCGTGTGTTCTTCCATCCCCCTGCCTCTCCATCACCTCACTCGCGCTCAGTACTGTTGCCTGGAGCTTAAAGATGTGACTTGGCTCACCGATCCGGTCCTTCATGACTTGAGGGTAGTCTCCGGCGTAGATGGGGTTGGCAAACCAGCCCAGGCAGAACTGTAGGTATCTTTCGGCAGCTTCTATGTCCTTGGGTCTACTCATGTCCACGGGTTCCCCCCAGTCGCAGTTTAATGAGATCCCCACCAGACCTTAAAAGAAAGGACAAGGGGGGTGGCAGGGGTGCTAAGGGGGGTGCTGTGTCCTAACGCATGGGTGCTGGGGCTCACCTTGCTGCTTGCCGCGCCACGTCCTGTTGTAGGAATGCCAGGCTTGGGCGTGGGCCTGAAAATGGAGGGATGCATCAGAGGTGCCTGGCTGGCACATCTCTCTCCTGTCCTGATGAGAGATCAATCTGATGGAGTCCCATCTTTTCCCTGAGTCCAGCCTTGATGATCCCGATCCCTTGTCTCCCTCCCTCTGACCTCCAGAGACACCTGTTTTCTTTGTTCTGTAGAGAAACTTGGTCTAATTCTGGCACAAACACACAAAACTACCTCTTTGTGTGATTTCTTGTTCCGGAGACTTTTGCTAAAGTTTCTTGTTTTGTTCCTGCTCGTCTTCTGTAGTCACTAGGCAGTACTTTTACCGTAGGTGCTCAGGAAGTTTGGAAAATACCAAGCATCTGGAACAGTCTTGAGAATGGAATTCAAAATGTGCCGACCTGCCTTCTCTCCATACTCTCCATCAGTGCCCCACTGAGGCCTTCAGAGCTCTACCCTTTAAATAGTCACAGTTTAAGGGGCGCCTGGGTGGCTCAGTCAGTTGGGCATCCGACTCTTGATTTCGGCTCGGGTTGTGATCTCAGGGTCATGGGATGGAGCCCTGTGTCGGGCTTCCCGCTCAGCGGGGAGTCTGCTTGAGATTCTCTCCCTCTGCCCCTCCCCCTGCTCGCTTGCTCTCTCTCTCTCTCTCTCTCTCTCTTTCTCAAATAAATAAATCTTAAAAAAATATTCACAGTTTAAGAACTCATAAGCCAAATGTAGAAAGAATGAGGAAGTCCTCTCCCTGACAGGAATTTGAGAGTCTAGTATGTCACTCAGGGGCCCCTGACTTCCTGCTTGATCAGATTGTCCCCCTTCTGCTGAGAGTCCACTGGGGCCATGCTGTCGTGCCTCCTCATCTGTGTCCTGCACTGTGACCCAATCCCCTCCCCCCGCTCAAGCCTTCCTAGCGGCCTTGTAACTCACGAGTTCCCCTGCAGCATCTCTGTCTCCTTCCCTCCCGGGCCCTTCCTGAGCTTGGCTGCCTCCACGGCAGCTCTCCCAAGAAGGGCCCTTTTTTCTGTCACACCCCACATACCTTGGGGGAGTGCTTGCAAACTATTTCTCCTTCCAAAACCCCAGGTCCTTTGAAGTCCACGCCGGGAGACAAACACTCCTAACCCCTTCTTACAGTTGTCCTTCACCAACCCTGTTACTACATTAAAGATTTCAGCCCCTAGTTCACTGTCATCCCACCCCTTCCTCCTGTCACCGTTCCTCACAAGGCTGCTGGGACCTGTCGGTGACAAGTTTTCACACGCACGCGCTCCATCCCCCTGACCGGGTTGTAAGCTCTAGAGAGCATGCACTGTGTTGTCTCGGTGGCGGTGGCCAGCCCCGGGTGACTGGGCACTGCCTCCACAGAGCCTCGTGGAACGCAAGTGAACGGTGCGGAGGTGTGGTGGAATATGCTGGAACCACAGAGGGCTGAGCTCAGGCTCGGACCCCTGGGGCAGGCTGAACTGACACTGGGGTCTGTCCCTCCGCCCCGAACCCAGCCTTCACGCCCAGAAGGACCCACCTCACCTTAATGATGTGGTGCGCTGCCTTGTACAGGCCTGTGCCAGGGAGCTGCAAGCCTGGAGCGTGGCGGCCCGTCTCATAGCCTTTCTCTGCCATTGTCTGCGGGGACGGCAAGCGGGCATCACAGCACCCGTGAGAAGGGGTAGGAGCGCTCTGGTCCGGGAAGGGGGGCTTCCCACCTGGAGGAGGGTCCTGCTTACCCGAGGATCACTGAAAGTGATCCAGTGCTTCACCCGGTCCCCAAAGGCCTCAAAGCACAGATTGGCATAATCCCCGAAGTAGCTGATCATGCTCACATTCTGCCACCCGCCGTACTTGACCTGGAGCAGCTGCAGAGTGGAGAGAGAAGCAGCTATCCCCAAGGGTCTGTCTCTAGAAAAGACTTCTGGAGTCCATAGGCCTAGTATGTGGGAGAAACAGGGTGATGACCACCACAGAGGCTGTTGACAGCAACAGAGAGCAAAGATGCGGAGTCTTGGGCGTTACAACCCGAGGATGGTGATGGCCATCACTTGGCCAGTGATGAACCATGAAGCAACATCAGTGGGGACAAGCTATGTGACATATACAATCAAGAGGGAGGGAACAGAGAAAGTTCAAGACTCTCATGCTTAAAAGGAATGTGATAGATTGAATATTTAAGAAAATTGGCCAAGGCAGAGAGGTCTGCTACTGGGAGAAGAACCTCAACTATACATCCAGAAGAAGTAAGACATGATGCAGGACATGGAAGCTCTGATTAGGATTTTGAGGGCCGTGCAGACGTAAGAAACCCTAGAAGCTCTATTATGAGGGCGGGTTCTGCCTTCTTCACTCAGATGATGCAGCTCAAACTCGTTAATTATGCCATTTCATCACATCTTGCTCAAAAGAGGTTTCTTTTTAGTTTGATTTGTTGTTTTTAGGCCAAATGTTTTGGGAAAAACCAAAATCCACACTTATCACCTATTACAAACATCAGTGAAATCAGCACGATGTCCCTCCATGGGTGAGTCAGATTTCTTGGCTCCCTCCCATCTCTGGGTCCAGACCCCAGCCTTTGCCCCACCTTGGCAAGCCCCGTCCCCCAGTCAGGCTCCCCCTGTGGAGCTGAGCCCCCCGGGCCTCACCTGTGGGAGATCCCAGTGGTGCAAGGTCACGATGGGGGTGATGTTGCTCTTCAGGAGGGCATCAATGAAGTCACTGTAGAACTTGATTCCCCTCTTGTTCACCTTGTCAGCTGAAGGTGAGATAAAAGGGGCCGTAGCCTTCTGAAGTGCGGTGCTGCTGGGCCCTGGGGCCTCTCTGGGGCCTGAAGAAGTCCCCAGCCTGCCCAATTCTGGGTCTGAGGGATGGCATGGGTGCCCGGCTGCCTGAAGAACCTGGGAGGGCTTCTGCCATGTTCCGGGGATGCTCTCCCTCCCCAGCACTCTGTGGTGTCCCCACAGAATCAACACGGCCAAAAGGGACCACACTTGGGCTTGGGAGGGGCTGCGCCGTCTCACCTCGGACGCCAGTGGGTAGGAGCCGAGGCCAAGACAGGGAGAATCTGTAGTGGTTCACATGCAGCTCCCTGAGCAGGATGATGTCCTCCTGTGCAGACAGGGGTGGGAGGCAGGGTGGGGTCATCTAGAGCTCTGGGGTGGGGGTTAGGGGTCCTGCTGGGGGCCTGGGCCAGTGCTCCTCATTTATACAATAGGTGTGAAAGCACCTTCCTCCTGCCAAGAGTCAAATACGTGCAGGATAGGGGACTGCTTTGAGGTGTCCATTGGAGTGTTCCTAATAAACTTGGGGGATGAATCCCCCAAGAAGTCAGCCCAGGGAGGAAAAGTGGGTCCTGAGCAGAGGGACTTCCTCCACCGGGGCCAATTCACAAGCAGTGACCAAGGATTCAGGCCACGTGGCTTATAGACCCTGGGGTCATGGTATCAGCTGCTCAGCTGCCCATCGCTTGGAGTAAGGCCCTGGTTCAGGTGGGGCCCTGCTTTCCTTTCCTTTCTGCACATCCTCCCCTCTCCCCGCTCCCCCCAGCCCATCAATCCCCAGTCATCAATGGCCTCGCCCCTTTTTCCTGCAGTGGGATAGGGGCTGCTTAGCAGAGCACTGGATTGACATTGTCCCCCGGGCCCCCCTCCTATGTCACTGTCCACCTCAGCTGGGTGCATACTCACCCCTCACACACACCTGTCACTCACCTGCACCTTGTAGTAACCATCACAAGCCACATCTGCTGTCTCATCCCCAAGCACCTTGCCCTTCCCACTGTGAGTGAAGGCATCCCAGATGCTGGGCCCTTTCCCATCCTGGTCCCAGGCTCCCTCCGTCTGGAAGGCGGAACTGCCCACGCCCCAGGAGAAGTCTGCAAGTAGAGACCTTAAGCTGGGCCCTGGGCCCCCTCCCACGCCCCCCCACCCAGCCCCTGGACTCTGGGCTGTGCCTCCTGGGCCACAGGGCAGGTCCCCTCCCCACAACCTGCCCCCGTCTCGCCAGGAGTGGGAGCCTGTGGGGCAGGGCGGGGGAGGACCTAACACATTGAAAACATTCATTTGCACAATTTCAGCTCTGATTAACATTCACTGTCTGTACAGTAAGTTTAAAAAAATCTGTTAGGAACTTCTATTTTAAAACAACTCCGTGGAGTTATTTTTCCCATCCTACCTGTCAGGAAACGAAAACACCAAAGTCTTTGGCAAGCCAGCCAAGGTGGGCAAACTGACAGACAGACGGACAGACCAACCGAGGAATGGACATACCAAGTGGGAAGGTTCCATAGTAGAAGGAGGCCTCTTCTGGGGATCCCTTCCTGGTGGCCCCCAGCCTGGACTCCAGCAGTAGCACCCACCAAAGTGTGACAACCCGCACTGGCTTCATGGCACCCGGCCCTCCCCCATTCCTGAAAAAGCACACCTGACAGGTGGAGGTCCATGCAGCCAGGGCTGGGGGGCCGGATCCCAGCTTGGGGCTGAAGGCCAGGAGGGGAGGAGGTGGGGGTGCTTTATCTAGAGCAGCTTTGGCTCAGCTAGGGCAGCTGGTCCATTGCTCCACTGGGAGCCACCAGCAGATGCCGAGGCTGAGCACCGGGTACGGTTAAGGAGGAGATGAACACGGGGCTTGGGGCGGGGGGCGGTGCTCCAGGTCGGATGCGCCAGGTTCCAAACCACCCCCGCTCCCTGTCTGATGGGGGATACCCAGCCCATACCCCGTGAGAGGCCCTGATCACATGGGGAAACCACTTCTGCCTTAGGGAAGCTCCAGTTGACGGGGGAGGCAAGACAACCCACAGATCCCCTGAAGCACCCCACCTATCACTGTGGCAGGGGTGGTGGGGGGACAGACCTCTCCCCAAGCCGGGGGTCATGAGCAGGGTTGCCATCCCAGGGCCTCCAGTCCTGAGGGTCAGGACGATGCCCTCCCCCTGGGACCCCCTCTCTGGTGCAGCCAAGCCGGATTACCTGGGATTGTCCTGTGTCCCAGACACCCCCAGAGTAGCGGTGGCAGCCAGAGCGCTCTCAGACTGACCCCAGGGTGTGTGCTGCCCCCGAGAGCAGAGCCCACAGCGCAGGGAAGGCTCTGGTTGGGGGTGTGGTCAGTGGCCCAACCTCCCCCTACAAAGAACTTCAATAGCCCCATTCAGTGGAGAGGGCAGGAATGCTGAGCTGGCCAGTGGGGCCTGAGTCAGCTGCAGAGGCAGCTTGGCCCTGGGCCCTGGGGCATCCAGTCAGCCCCCTGGGAGGGCAGAGGGGCAGAGATCTGGGCCCCCTGACCCCTTCTGGTCCTGATGTGCCATGTTCTACACACCTTAGCCTGGGAAGCTGGAGGTGGGCGTGGTGGTGGGGGAATCAGCATTTGCAGGCACCTCTCTTTGTGTCCACCTCTCCCTGCTGCCAGAGAAGGGGCAGGGCAGAAGATAAAGTTGGTTTTTCCACCTTACCTCCTTTGTTTGGAACCTTCATTCATTCATTCCTTCACTCACTCCCTCACTCACTCACTCAACCAGGATTGCTTGCTAGAACACCCTCCCTGGAGGCTCAGCCCCTGTGGCTTCCCATCCTGGCTGCCCAGGTCCCCCAATGTGACTCCCTTCACCCCATTCACCTCCAGCTCCCCTGCCTTTAACTGAGCCTCACTGGGGCTCTCTCAACTGGGTGCCCCTTTGCCCTCGGTGGTTGGTTAATCTTTTTCTGCCAGAGCAGAATGGGATTGGCCTGTGCCCTCCAGGGGCTCAAGGTCTGGTGGGGGAGGAAGGCGGGAGTTGGGGGGAGGGAAAGTGGTTCTAAACACTGTAGCGGGGGCAGGGGGGATCAGGACTCTAATGGAAGGATGGACAGGACACTGTAGAGGCTCAGGGAGGTGGGGCTGGTTTCACAGGGGAGGGGACATTGGACCTGAGACACTTGAAGCCTGCAGAGGTGTTGGCTAGGTGGCGTGGAGCTGGGAAAGCATGGGAACAGACAGGGGAAACAGCCTGAGCAAAGGCCCTGAGGTGTGTTTTGGGAACTGGGAGCTTGGTATCTTCTCTCCTCTTGCATCTGTCGTGCAGTGCCCAGGCAAGCAGGCCTGTGTCCTCAGGGTGAGCAGGCCACTGGACAGCCACCCGAGTGTCCATCTCTCCTGTGGGTGGACTGCTGTGGCATCCAAGGCCAGTGCTGTGCTGTTTGCTCCAGGGCTGGTGCCTGCCTCACCGAGCTCGGGGCTCTGGGGACTCTGCTCTCTGGGCTGAGGTAGGCAGGATACATAAAACTTTAAGAGCTGATGTCATCTCTGAAAAATGCCCCCTTCCTGTAGAGCCAGGGGCCCAGTGTTTGTGTTGGAGGGGATGGTCAGCCTGGCATGGCTGGGGCTGCTTGGGGGCTGTCTGTCTCTGCTGTCCTATTCCTGTTCTCTCTCCTTCCACCAGCTCCAAGCCTGGCTCTGGCTGGAAGGACCTGGGTCTCACAGCGAATTGACTCCCCACCACCTCCCTCCCCCTCCAGTCCAGGATCCAGGGCTGACTGGGGCCAGCCTGAGGCCTGCAGCAACCAGGGCAGGACCCTACCTTTGGGTCTGAAGTCCCTGGGGGCCAGGCCTGGCTGAAAAGCAGGTATGTTGGTGGGGGAGCGGGGAAGGTGGCCTTTGGGCTCATGTAGCCCCTCGTTTTCTCTCCTTGCAAGAGGCTGCAGAGGTGGGGGCCCCTCTGCCAATAGCCCCCACAGCACCCAGCACGTAGCCCAGCTCTGTGACTTTCAGGAAGGGACTTGGTAAAGGCAGAACGCCTGGGCAGCACTGGTGGGTGGCATGCATTTGGGTCCAGATATGGGAGAGGCCTAGCTCAGCCTGCTCTGTGGTTCAGGATCCTTCAGAGCTAACGGAGGGGCTAGAGTGGGAAAGACACTGGGGATTGGGAAAAACAGATTCCTGCCTCCATGTAGCCAAGAAGTAGCTATGGGTTCCAGGGACAGTGACTTTCTCTCTCCGGGACCGAGGTTCCCTATCTATAAAATGAGAGCAGCTCTCTCAGGGTCCCCTGGCTGGTACAGTGGGGCCTTGCAATTCTCTTCCCTGGCCACAGGAGCTAGTTTTTCTCTCTCCAGATGGGTCTCTAGGCTCCATCCACCACCACCACCACCCCCGGCCCTGCAACCCAACTCAGCCCTATCCAGCCCTGACCTGAGGGGACCAGTCCCAGGAGACAAGGTTCAGTGCTGGCGTGCTGTGTGACACTGGGCCACCCATTGCCCCTCTCTGGGCCTTTGTTTTCTCCCCTGTAAAAACTAAGGAGGCTGGCTCCTAGTTGTCTGGTCTTCCTTAGCTCTGGGGTTCTATTAAAGAGGTGATAGGCTGTTTTTAGGTTGTCTTGGTTTGGGTTTTGTAGGAGGCAGGGAAGCTGGTCAGGGCAGTGCTGACGATGCTGGGATGGAGGTGAGGGGTTTGCAGGGATGACGGTGGGGCGGCTTCGCTGGAGCGTGTCAGGAGGTTGTGGGGTGTGTGTTCCTGGAGCGCTGGGGAAAAGAGCCCCCCTCAGGGTGTAGATCTGTCCAGGGGGTCAGGAACACGGGAGTGGAGTGCTTGGCTTATAAGGAGCACTCTGGGCCTGAGTCAGACTTTCTTCTGAGGCTGGAGCAGAGGCAAGTTGTCTGTGACGGGCCTCTGGGGGAGGGGGCGGGGAGGAGGGTGGAAAGGATGGGGCGCGTGGCTCGTGGAGCAGAGGAGGGCAGTGGTTAGGCTCCAAGACTGGAGTCAGACATCACTTGGCTCCCCAGCTCAGCACCTGGCAGCTGGGTGTTAGACACACGTCCCCGAACTTCTCTGAGCCGTTTTTCTTGTGTAAATGGGGATACGTGCTTCCTAACTGAAACATTAAAGGACACGATAGTTGTAAGTGCTTCCTGCGGTGCCTGGCAGGGAGAAAGTCCCCAGCAAATGATCCCTGTCATCAACGCCATCACGTTCTCAAGGCTGACCCCCTCGTACCGGGGTGTTCTGGGTGAGGCACAGCGCCTGATGGTCTGATGAGGGGCTTCCGTGATCGGAGGGCTTTGGTTGTTTGGGAGATGCCCAAATCCTGCCATGCTGCAGGCTCTGCACGAGCCAGGCCCCTCTGTCCCTGCTGAAGGCGAGCTTTGCGTCCTAGAGCCCCGGGCACTGCCCAGGGCCAGGGTGCCCAGGAGTCAGTGGACTTGGAGGGCGGCTGCTAGCTCGGGCCGTGAGAACAAAACGTAGGGCCTTTCACCTTCCGGCTACGGATGATTAACATCCATAGTTCTCTTCACTTCTCAAGTGCCCAACTTTTTGTTATAAAAGTGTTCAAACACACAGGAAGGTTGGAGGAATTGCACCTTTCACACCGTGCATCTGCCGAATGTCCACTGAGACTCTATTTTACTCTGCTTTGCTTTATCACGGCCTCTCCTCCCCCTGCCAGCCAGCCAGCCAGCCACTCAGCTTCTCCTGTGCCTTTCCCAGTAAGGGGCAGATGCTGAGTCACTGCACCCCTAAACACTTCAATGGCATCTCACCAAGTCTATTTGTTTCGGGCTCTGTTCTCTTCGAGGCAAAATCTGCTCCCAGTGAAATGCATGCATCCCACGTGCACTATTCTGTGAGTTTTGACAAAAGCGGTCACATATCCCCAAACCACTACGTCCGACTCTGAGTCACACTGCATCTATCTGAGGACTTTGGGGAAAATACCTGCAGGTCTGAAGAACAGGAATCCCATGTCTTGTTTCCCGCTGAGCTCGGACTGCTTGGAAATGCTGAGATACATCTGCGGCCTGCCTCTAGCCTGGGCCCAAGACTTGACTAATGCATTTTTGTGTCATCTCACTCTCCCTTCCCCCTGATCTCCTGGCCTGTTATTTTTAAATCCTGAGGTATCTACCACTCGGCAAGCTGGTTCTCAAATCCTTTTTTTGGAACAAGACCGAAGGAGTGCTGCATAAATAATCATATTGGAATCTTCAGGAGGTTTCAATGGTTGGTGGTGCCCAAATATGTGAAACCGAGGCTGTTCCAGTACGTCTGGAATGAATTGACACCCTAGCCACAGAGCATGGACCTGTGTGCATAGCGTGCATGTATCCACACGCACGCACTCACACACGCACCCACACACACGCGGATACTCTTCGTGGGCCAGGCCCTGGCACTCACTGTGAAACCGCCAATTCTAAACCAAAGGAGCCCACTCAGCAGTGGCCTTGCTGCCCAGGACCCTTGCAGGGCAGACGCTGGGGAGGGGCTGCCCTCAGATGGCTGGAGGCCAGCCCCTGCGATCAAACGCTGATGATGGTGACTGTTCTGGAACCAGGCTGCCCCGTGGGCCAGCACTTCCCCACCTGAGAGCTCTTCGGTCTGAGCTCATCTGCTGGCGGCTTCCCTCCCGGGTCCTGCCTGGCGTTTTCTCCCCCAGTTCCACTCCTGGGGAGCCCCCGGGCCAGGCAGGTTCCAGATGGTGGAGGGTGGAGAGGGTGAGGACTGAAGCGGGGAGAGGCGGAGACTCTCAGCAAAAGTGGGAGAAAAGCCTCCCATCAATTTTCCTTCCTCAGAACCTTGTCTGGGTCTGTCTTCCAGAGCCTGCATCACCAAGCTCATCTCATGTTTACTGAAAAGCCTGTTTGATCGGAGTCTCTCTTCACCAGACTCCAATCTCGTCTGCTTTCATTCACGATTGCATATTATTTGTTTAAGGAATGAATGAATGGAGGTATTTTTGGTTTTGCCTTCCTCCCTGCACAAGCTCAGGGGACCATCCCTGGGCAGGGAGTAGGCCTGGGCTGGGGACTGGCATCCTCGAGGACGGACCTCAGGACTGCTTAGAGAACCTCGTTTGGGAGGAGGCGCCAGCTTGGAAGAGGGGAGCCTGGGTCCTTCTACAGGGAGTATTTCAAGGAACGATGCTGGTGACTACCTCCTAAGGAGGAAGGACCCACGAGGCCCAATGATGATCTCAGAAAGTTTCTGAAATAGTAGCCAGGGATCCAAAATTTTAAAGACAGTGAAAGATTCTTTTTTTTTTTTTTAAGATTATTTATTTATTTATTTGAGAGAAAGCGAGCACAAACAGGGGGAAGAGGAAGAAGCAGGCTCCCCGCTGACCCGGGAGCCCCAATGTGGGCCTCGACCCCAGGACCCTGGGATCATGACCTGAGCCGAAGGCAGACACTTAACCGACTGAGCCACCCAGGCACCCCAAGACAGTGGAAGATTCTAAGGCTTGTGTGTGTGTATAGTATGAAAATAATATATGTGTAAAAATATATATATAACTTTTAAGTTTAAAAAATTACACAGATAATACACAAATACATTCACATTACAAAGCAATGGCAACCATCCCTGAAATAAATGGAACAAAAATGGGTGAGGCGCCTTCTCCTAGTCCCCTTCTCCCACCTTCCCTCCCAGAGATGGCCATTTCCAACAACTGGCCACATCCCTCCCTGCCTTTCCTCTGTGTTTTCATACAAATTAGGTACATATAGGTATAGGTCGCTTTGATTGTTTACATCAGTGGAGATAGATAGGTAGAATTGTTTGGCAACTTGTGTTTTTTCTTTTTATAGTATATGTTGGGGATCTTTCTGGATCAATGCACCCAGCACCTCCTCATTTGTTTTAATGCTTTCACAGCGTTACATTGGATGGATGTTCCATAATTGATCTAACCAGTCCCCTGCGGGTGGACTTTTTTTTTTTCTTAAGATTTTATTTATTTTTTAACAGACAGAGACACAGCAAGAGAGGGAACACAAGCAGGGGGAGAGGGAGAGGGGGAAGCAGGCTTCCCGCCCGATGCGGGGCTCGATCCCAGGACCCTGGGACCATGACCTGAGCCGAAGGCAGACGCTTAACGACTGAGCTACCCAGGTGCCCCAACTTTTTTTTTTTCCCCATGCTTTGCTCTCACAAAGAGTGCTACAGTGAATATACCTGCCCCTGTAATTTCATCCCTGCGTGTGTACACCTATTCCTAAAAGTGGAATTGCTGAGTTAGTTGTGACTTTGATGGATGTTGCCAACTTGCCCTTCATTAGAGGTAAGCCTCATTCTTTTAACCAAAGCGTATTCAGTGTCAACATTTAACCACCGTAACTAGAGAGAGATGAGAAAGGCACTGTGGCTCAGTACGTGCAAACCAACGCGGCCTGTGGCTGGTGGCTGGGAAGGGCTTGACTCCTGCGGGGAGCTCAGCGGTGAGAGGGAGGTATATTCGCTCCAGCTAATTCCCGAAGAAACCATCACTGGTCCAGAGTTTTACAAAGTGTATTTCTGTGTATAATCAATCTTGATTGATTGAATGAGGAAGGGCAATATCACCTATTTTTGTCCCATTCTGTGGATGAGTAAACTGAACGTTGAAAGAGTCAAAATCAAGGGACCAGCATGCTCAGGCTCTGAGTCTCCAACATGTCAACTGCTTTCCCCTTTCACTTCCTGTGTCTCTCCACTCTTGCCACCCCCTCTACACCAAATCCTCCCCAAATAATGCTGCTTTCAGGATGACCCCCCAAGCCACATCCTCAGGCCCCAGCAAACCTAGGAATATGTAATGAGATGAGAGGTAGTGAGGATTTGCCTGAAATATACCCCCGAGGCTGTCCCAGGGGTTAGAACTGATAGATTCTTATTGCTTGGACAGGCTCAAGGACAGATGGTAGGAACTGGGCTCCTTCTACCCAGCCCCTTCACCCCCTAGGGCCAGAAAATTAGTTACTTAAGTTTGAAGAATAAATAATTGGGGGGGGGAAGATGCATAAATTAACACATGTGTGGAAAAGCAAAAGACCTAAGTTATAAAGGTACTTCATCATGCAGACTCCATTTGGTTTTTTGGTGTGTGCAGTTGACCCTTGAACAACCGGTGAGGCGGGGGGCGGTTAGGGGCACTGACCCCCGAACAGTCCAATATCCATGCATAACTTTTGACTCATCAAAAACTTAATAGTCTACTGTTGACTGAAAGCCTTACCAATACACCAAAAGTCAATTACCCCATATCTTGTATGTTACTTGTATTATATACTGTATTTTTATGATACAATAAGCTAGAGAAGAAAATGTTATTAGGAAAATCATAAGGAAGAGAAAATACATTTGCAGTGCTGTTCTGTGTTTACTGATACTGTAAATTTATGCCATCTGTTTATAAGATGAATAATCTGTCTGTCCCTACATAATACTGTCTTACGTGATGCAAAGTGCGATAGATGTTCCACATACTGACAACACGAGGCATCAAAAATGAAACGATAATGTCTGATCTGTTTTCCTGTGCATAAGGTTTGATAGAGTTTAACTTTGTAATAGATTTGTATCTTATGGTAGACTAGTATCCACATCTATTTTATGCATTCATGACATACCTAACTTTGTCTTAATTTTTTTTTATATTTCTAGGCTATGTGGTTCATCTGAGTTTTATCAAATTGCCACAAACCTCCAAAAATTTTCCAATATATGTCATTGAAAAAAAGCTGTGTATAAGTGGACCCATGCAGTTCAAACCCACGTTGTTCAAGGGTCACCAGTAAATGTGTGGGTTTTTTTTTTTTAAGATTTTATTTATTTGACAGAGAGAGACACAGTGAGAGAGGGAACACAAGCAGGGGGAGTAGGAAAGGGAGAAGTAGGCTTCCCGCAGAGCAGGGAGCCTGATGCGGGGCTCGATCCCAGGACCCTGGGATCATGACCTGAGCCAAAGGCAGATGCTTAACGACTGAGCCATCCAGGCGCCCCGTGTAAATGTGTTTTTAACAAATTTCTTCCCACCCTTTTCCCTGTTGTATTCTCACTCAGATGTGATCACCCTGTGTACCAGTTTTGAATCCTGTTGTCTTCATTTCATTTAAGATCATCAACACGTCACATAGGCTTTATGGTAGCAGCTTCTAAGGTGGCGCCCGGTGATCTTGATGGGGTTCCAGACATGCTACCCCAAAATATGGCACCTTGGCATATTGAATAGTTTAAGCTGAAAGAGTCTGAGAAGAGAGGAGAAGCAGGAAGGTCACTTTGACCTTCCGTCTGCCCTTCTCCCCTGAACCAATTCAGAAACCCTCCTGAGAGAGGTGCCCTCCCTATACGGGAAGAAAGGACCACCATTATCGCCAAGGACAGAAACTTCAAGAAGAATCTGAACAAACAGGCCTTGCTAAGTTTCCCCCAGTTTACTACACTGGCCTCACATTCTCTGACCCATCATATTTCTGCACGACCGCCCACTCCTCGTCAAACCTAGCATAGAAATACTCAGGTCTGTTTTTTCTGGTCTTCATTTCCTTAGGAAGGCTCCCGTGTCATATGAAACTTATATTAAATATATTTATATGCTCTTCTCCTGTTAATCTTGTCAGTTTAATTTTCAGAGCCAGCCAAGGTCCCAAGGGTGGAGGAACTTTTCCCTGGTATTCACACGCTCTCCCCTTGAAACTGGGCTAGACCTAGTGACTCCATTCTAATGAATAGAATGCAGCAGAAATGAGGGGCGGTCACTTTACAGGTGACCCTTGAACAACGTGGGTTTGAACTGCATGGGTCCACTTATACACAGCTTTTTTTCAATGAAATATATTGGAAAATTTTTGGAGGCTTGTGGCAATTTCAAAAACTCAGATGAATCACATAGCCTAGAAATATAAAAAAAAATTAAGAAATTACAGAGGCCCGTGTGCCTTCCAGTTTGCTCACTTGCTTGGAGGGAAGCCAGATGCTGTGTTGTGGGCTGTCCTGTGGAGGGGCCCACAAGTTGAACTGATGTCTCAAGAGCCAACAGGGACCTGAGCAGGCCAACAGCCACGTAAGTGAACTGGGAGGTGGATCCTCTCCCAGCCAAGCTTGGAGGTGATGGCAGCCTCCTGAGGGACCCTGACCCGGAGGCTCCCAGCCGAGCCACAGAAAGTCTGAGATAGTAAATGCCTGTTAAGCCACTAATTTTGAGGGTAATTTGTTTCTCAGAAATAGGTAGCTAATCCACATTCTCTGGTCTACATTTTCCTACTGTGGATGTCTGGGCTGTGTTTCACTTCTCATTAATATGAAATTCACTTTAGGGGCACCTGGGAGGCTCAGTCAGTTTAGGCATCTGCCTTCGGCTCAGGTCGTGATCCCAGGATCCTGGGATCGAGTCCCGCTTCGGGCTCCCTGCTCAGCAGGGAGTCTGATTCTCCCTCTCCTACTCCCCTGCTTGTGCTCTCTTGCTTTCTCTGTCAAATAAAAAATAAAAAAAATTCACTTTAGTGAATATCTTCCTGTCCAACGAGCCTTTTCCGAATGTAGCATTATTTCCAGAGGGTGACTCCATCAAGGAGATGACGGAGGTCAAGATTAAGACATGTATAATTTTTCAACATCCCCAAATTACTGTTCTCCAAACAAGGGGTGACCAAGTGGGGTCATGCCCAGGTCCCCATTTCCACACAACCTTGGCCAGCACCTTTCGTAGTCTTCCTGATGATCAGTGTTTCCAGCAGCGATCAGATAATAATCAGGCCTTTCCTGCCTACCTCCCATGGTTATTATCCAACCTGAAATAAAAATCATGTCAATCAAAAGTCCCCTGGATTCCGCATGGCGCACTCCAAGGTTGAGAGAGGATAAAGTTTTTGCTTAGAATTGCAGGACTTCTCTAAGCTCTGCTTATCCCAGCCTCTTCCATTATAAGAGAGGAAGCAGGGGCTCAGAGATGACCACGGTGTGCTTGGGGTCACAGCTAATTCATGGCAGGGCAAGGACAAGATAACCCAAGTCCTTTGCCCCCTGCATCAAGCTCCTCCTTTGAACCCAGCTTCTGCCCCTCACATAGCCTGAACCAGATATTCAGGCAGAACTGTAGGTCTCTCCTGCAGCCTCTGGGGATCCATAAAATCCCCACATTTCAAGAAAAACTGGCTCCAAATCCTTCCTCCCTTTGCTAACCTGGCCATCCACCGCCCCCCCCCCCCATTTCCACTCCCTGAGGCCAGTAAGCCACCCCAGTGTGGCTCTGCCCGGCTCACTCCTCCCGCATCTCAAGGCCGGCTGGCCCCTTGGCTCCAGCCTCCTCCTCTCTCCAGGCCCCTCTTTTAGGCCATGAACCCCAGCCCTGTTGTTTCCATCCCTCTGTCACCGTGGCCAAGAAAACAGGAAGCGTCTGAGTCACCCGTTGTCCCCTGGGCTTTGGCTGTCTGGGCCCGAGTTCTGGAGTCAGGGAAGGACAAGGAGGGAAGAGGTTGTCTTCATAGAAGCCAACTGTCTAGGGGCGCCTGGGTGGCTCAGTCGTTAAGCATCTGCCTTCAGCTCAGGTCATGATCCCAGGGTCCTGGGATCGAGTCCCGTATCGGGCTCCCTGCTCAGCGGGAAGCCTGCTTCTCCCTCTCCCACTTCCCCTGCTTGTGTTCCCTCTCTCACTGTGTCTCTCTCTGTCAAATAAATAAATAAAATCTTAAAAAAAAAAAAAAAAGAAGCCAACTGTCTTGTGGAGCCCACCTTCCCAGCACTGCCTTCCAGCTTGGGGGACCCCAAACAGCCTATGGGCTAGGAACCTCCCCGGCTCTTCATGGGAAAAGGCAAGAGCACTACCTCAAGATTTGAAATTGTAGGAGTTGGCTCTGCTCCCCATGGGCTGTGGGCTCTTGGGCTTGTCCGGTGGTTCTCAAGCTTGTTTTCTTTCT